>NW_026057582.1:28873882-28998882 GCF_023721935.1 Panthera uncia
AGTGTGTGTGTGTGTGTGTGTGTGTGTGTGTGTGTGTGAGCAGGGGAGGGACAGAGAGAGAGAGAGGGAGAGAGAGAGAATCCCAAGCAGGTTCCATGCTGTCAGCACAGAGCCTGAGGTGGAGTTCGAATTCACAAACCATGAGATTGTGACCTGAGCCAAAACCAAGAGCTGGACACTTATTCTGACTGAGCCACTCAGGCGCCTCAAGATCTTTTAAAATGCTTTCATTTGGCCTTTCTTGCCATGCTCGCTGTGTGGGGGCCACACAGAGCATCCCAAGGCATGTGATGTCTCTGCATTCCTGGGGACAGCTCACACAGTATGCTGTTGGCAGTAGAGGGAAAGATGGCCTCAGAATTTCCCTCAGGGGTGAAGGGGCATTCACAGGAGGCTGGAATCTCAAGTTCAGAGGCAGCACTAGTCCAAGAGAGAAGGACCAGCCTGGCTCCATTTCCCTCCAGAGGATATCAGACAAACTTCATCAAACACCTTCCCTCAAGCTTCTGTCAGTATTTTTCCATCCATCCAGAATTTCTGCCCCTCCCATGGCATTGTACCCTGAGGCGTCTTAAGGGAGTTGCTCAGAATAGCGTTTCATTCCCAGGTTTGAATCAGTCATAACTTTGATAGGAACACACCTCCTGTCTTCATTCAAGTCCTTCACCAAAACTTGAACAGGAGTGGGCCACCGAGGGTCCCGTGCTCTCTCTCCTCTGTGCTATGTCAGCATCACTGCCGATTAACACTCACTGTGTAGAACTGTTTGGCCAGGGGGTAAATGCAACCTTACTCTACACCAGTATTACCCCAGCAGTATTCCCACCCCCAAGTGTGAGAGGTGCCATCAAATATCTTCCAGAAGTTAAGGTACCCGAGACCTTTAACGTTCCTTTTAATTGCAGTAAGTTTATTATCTATTCAATAATTATCAATTCAATAATGTATTATCTTGACCCTTTCTGGAACTGGAACATAATTTTTTCCCAACATTCTCAGATACAATTCACATAGGCCCACAGGCTGAACTGCTTTAAAGTAATTTAGTACTTGGTTTACTGTCTTGACTCTTTGGTGTCAGTCCTGTTTGCTTATTTCTCTCCAGTTAGACCACGGTCTTTGAGAGGAAGGATAAACATGGAGAAGGTGCTGAATTCATCTGCTTACTTACTGTCAAGTACTGTAATAACTCAACTTCTTTAAGTAGTGAGTAGTTCTGTCCCCTCTTTGTCCTTTCTTGCTGAACATCTTGTTTCAGCAAGATGTCTTGGGACGTCTTGTTTGTCCCTCAAGAAACACCACCCCAGACAGGCTGTCCTGGATGGACGGGATCAGTGGGTCCCTTTGCCCTCTGGCTTCCGTTGGGTTCAGCCAATCCGGGGTAGCAGCACTCAAGGGAGGAGGGAGAAGAGAAAGACAGTGGGGTCAGCTCACCCTGCGTGATTCCTTGGGTTGGCTGGGGTCCACCACTGAGAGCCACTGCTTCTGTCTTGTGTCCCCTCCCAGTTATTCTCAGGTTCTGACTTGCCCCTTCTTTTGTTACTTTCTGTACTCTACCCATACCTTTAAAAAGTCTTGTTATTAAACTATCTTCAAATATCATCAGTGAGCCCTCTGTTTCCTCTTGAGGCCTTCACTCATTCTTCTCGGGGCTCTCAATCTTTTTTTTGTCACTGTTGACCTCGGGATGTTTCCCAAGACTCCAACCTTTCTCACTGTTAGCCTGTCTGAATATTATTCTTTCAGCTTTGGATACTTTATGTTTTTCTCCTTAGCCTCCTTGCTTTGTTATGTGCATCCTTTCAATACCTAAGCCCTACAGAAATCTTCCTACATGTTTTTTTTTTAATATATTTAGATCCTTTCCTTTCTCATTAGAATCACTTGAAAATCCCAAACTGCCACAGAACTGCAAGGTTGGAAGGGACCTCTGAGGCCACCTAGTCCAGCCCTCCCCACTGAGCACCCTCTCGCTCGACGACATCTCACAGACATAAACTCATTTGCGAATTTTGCTCTTTATCTCTGGCAACACAATAGTTGTGTGATACCCTCACAAGTGGTGAGATGTGTTGCAACAATGGGTCCTGTGAACCTAGCCAGTTCCCAAAGGTCCTCCCCTCTGCCGTGAAGCCCTTCAGGAGAACAGGCCAGGGCTGGGAACACTTAGAAGAGACAGAGTAGCAATTATTCTTTAGGAATGGATCCAACATGAAGCAGACAAGGAAAATTTAGTTAACCTACCTCTTCTACCCCTACTCCAGGAAACACATTATGGTTTGATCTTATATCAGGGATTCGCATTCATAATGGTATTTCCAAGTAAAGATTAAACATAGGATAGCAAACGCCGATCATAACTATTCTCTAACTTAGCGACACTTAATAAAATGAACAATTACAATATCAAAATAGTGAAAACCAAATAAAAGCCAAAAAGGGAAAGAGACCTAATAACACCAATGCCACACGTGTGTAAAGCCGCAGTCAAGGACATTCTGCAGGGAGGCAGTGGAGAGAGGCTCAGACTATAACTGCTGCCCTCACCCTGGTCCTTGCTCCTCAAAAGCAAACATGGGAGGAAGCATAATGGGGAAACTTTGCTGGTGAATCTGGAAAGGAGAGACCTTTTTCCTTCTTTTAAAATTTTTTTTTAAAGTTTATTTATTTTGAGAGAGAGAGAGAGAGGCAGAGAGAGAAGGAGAGAGAGAACCCCAAGCAGGCTCTGCAAGGCCAGTACAGAACCCGACACAGGGCTTGATCCCACGAACCAAGAGATCATGACCTGAGCCAAAACTGAGAGTTGGAGACTTAACTGACTTGAGCCAGCCAGGCACCTCAGTTTTTCCTTCTTCTAAATGGAGAAGGAGGTGGGGAGAAATGAAGGTAAGAAGATAAGTCGAGGATGGGCTGACTTTCACTGATGGACCCTCCTATTTTTATAAAGCGTGTTTGGCCATCCCTCTCGCCTGCCAGCCCTCTACTTAGATTAGATATATGCACTGAACGAATTCAATTGTAGAAACAACACGGGGCAATTGTGAGGCTTAGTGAACAGAATCAGCACAATGGCAAAATTGTCATTTATTTTTTTCTCTCTGTTAAAATGCAAGAAGTCATGACAGGTGAGACTTTGGTCTCGTCTGTCTGCAGCTTATAGCCACAGGCCCAGCGCCCTGAAAGTACCTTGCACAAAGCTGACCTTCAGTTAACGTGTGTTGAGTGAAAGAATCAGAATGAACTGAAAAAATTAGGAGGTGGGGGAGAGAAAAAAATGGGAAGATGTTTTAATATTTATTTTTCAGAGCAGGGAGTGGATCGATACTATATAAAACTGAACCATATAGTCAATACAAATATGACTACAATCATTTTCATAATCTCTTTTGTGAAGGCATCTTTAAGGAAATAACGTGTTAGGTGGTAAACATTTACATGACGTTTGGAATTCCCAGTGTTACTTCAGTTTCTTACTCCTGTGTGTAAGTAAAATTGACCTAAATATGTATTTTTTAATTAAATTTTTTAAAATTTTATTTATTGTTGAGAGAGACAGAGTGCAAACAGGGGAGGGGCAGAGAGAGAGAGAGAGAGAGAGGGAGATACAGAACCGGAAGCAGGCTCCAGGCTCTCAGCTGTCAGCACAGAGCCCAACACGGGGCGCGAACCCACAAACCGTGAGATCATGGCCTGAGCCAAAGTCAGATGTTTAACTGACTGGGCCACCCAGGTGCCCCTGTATTTTTTAATTTTAAAAAGGTGTTAGAGTGTGATCCCCATTTTACAGTTTGTCTGTCTAGACAGCTTCTCTCTCCGACACATATTCTTTGAAAGAATCTAAACTGATGTCCACCTGATATCCCACATGGTTATTTTTGGATGGTGCAATCTGGAAGATTATTTTACTTTTTTTTTTTTTCTTTGTACTTGTCCATGACTCTTGAATTCTTTGAAATGAGAATGTGTGGTTTTTATAGAAACGATGTTACAATTGTTCTTTAAAATTGTATAAAAATAGCCACCATCTGTCACCATACAACATATTGTCGTGAGCACTGAATAACGTATAGACTTGTCAAATCACTACGTTATTATAGACCTGAAACTAATATAACATGGCAGGTCAATTATACATGAGTTAAAAAAAAATGGCAGATATTTACATCATAAATGTGAACATCATAAATATTCCCTACCACTAGACATTTTGTAATAACATTAAAAATGTGATTGATACTGAAGATAGTTTTAAATACAGAAGATAATAACAGTAGATATTGGTACATCATGTGATTTGCCACAGACTGAAAGTGTCTGATCATTTGATTTTGTTTCTATTAAAAAATAATTAGTGATAATTATGAGGGCAGACTGTAGGGTGGATGTTGCTCAGCTCATTTACAAAAGTTGTTTTAATCCAATTTGCCATTTCCTTCTCTCTATTGGTTTTCTTTTTAAAGCGGACTGTTACAGAGGCTCCTGGCTCTATTCTAGGCTGAGCATGTGACCATATGCCAGTGAAGATGGTTTCATTTTTAGGAGACCTATTATTGGCTATTAAGGCTCTCCTGAAATTGCTAGAATCATTCCGAAATGCATCCCGTGGAACAACATATTCCTAGACTCACCTACTTTCTGTTTCTCATGCTGTGGACAAGGTAAGCTAAGGCAGACCTTTGGGAAGCACATGTTTGTCCACACGCTTCAGGAGTTTGAGTGAATGAGTTACCCATCTCGTTGTCTTCTCTAAATAACATTTTCAGAAACACATTCTCAGAGAATGCAATTTCAATTTAGGTTTCTTAGTCTCATCGGGGGATACCGTAGGATACCCAGTGGAAAGTGCCTGAGTTGAAGAGTGAGGACACCGGGGTCCCATCCTAGGGCGCAGTCAACTTCTCCGTGGCTGAGCTTCACTACCTAGAAACAGGAGAGTTAGGCTAGATCCCTGGTTCTCAACCCTGGCTCCACACCAGCATCACCTTGGGGCCTCTACAAACTAGTGATGCCCTGTCCTCACCCCCAGCTGTGGGGGACTTGGATCTGGCCAGACTGTAAAGCTTTGCAGGTGATTCCATGGCACAGCCAATCTGAAGGACCGCTGAGCTACTTGATGTCACAAATAAGACAGAATGTCTCATTATAGGCACAGGCCTGGTTCCCCAACACTGGCAAAAGTGGGGGGGGCCAAACTGTATCAGACCCTCTTGTGCATGGCTCCGAGATCCACCGGTAGGAGGAGACAGAAAAACATCCTATGTAAGCAGACATACCAGAGATGTAATGACATCAGACTCTTCGTTCCACTGACATGCCATGCAGGGGTCAGCACTGTCTTTGGAAGCCTGCCACCCTTTACCTGACTTGGCCATTAAGAGAGCCTCCTTTCCCTCCACTTGTCCTACTTGTGACGGTGGAGGTTTGCATCACTGCCAAAGGGACTTGTAATGTTATTAGCCGCTGCTTCCCTCCCTTCGCCTGTTGGCAGCTCATCCGGGAATTCCAAACCTGCCCCCAGTGCAACTTCCTGCACAGTGGAGAGGTTATGTCTCTGAAAGTGCACACTGACCAGGGAGACCTGGGTGGGAGCAGCCAGAGAGGAATGTGGAAGGCTTTGCACACCCATTGCCTACACCGTGTCCAGGCTGCCTGGGTAGCTTTGTAAAGCGTCAACTTGGCTAGGCTGAACCCCCTTCCCCAGGTTCCCTTTCCCCACTGTTTCCGGTGAGGGTGGGCCACCAGGGACATTCCTTGTGGGAATGGAGAGAGGAAGTGAGCACAACTCACGCCATGTCCCTTATCGGAGGGCTCCCCTCCTTGGGGCAGGGCAGCAGCCAGACCTGCGACTGTCCCACCTCCCCCTGGATTTTCCTTCAGCTTCTCTGACTCCTGGGTGCGTGTTGGTCTCTGTGATGAGGGAGCCAGCACGTGCTGCAGGACTACATCCTCAAGGGAGGCGGTGAGAATTGACATGGGTCTCAGTCAATCCTCACGGGTTCCCACGTGGGTGTGGTTCCTGACTTGTGCTCCCTCTCCTTACTTTACATCATCTTCCATTGCTGGCTGCCTGTCCTCCGGACTCTGAGCTTCCACATCGGAGGATCAGAGGTTAGGACGACAGCCTTACAGAGGCTGCACAACCAACGACTACAATTGCATAACGTCCAGCCCCTGTAACAAATACATACATTCATACCTATACCTGTAATGACATTCCTTACACCAACCTGTCTGTCCTACTTCAGCTCAAGGTCAGCCTACTCAAATTCTGTGCTGGTCTCTTTCATCACTGTGCACCTCTCTTTTGAGTGTCCCCACTCATGCCTGTTCATTCTTGCCTAACATTTGTGTCCTCCATCAGATTCTAAGCTCCAGGGGGGCAGAGAGGGCTGTCGGTTTTCGCTTTCCATTGTATTTTCCCTGTACCCGGTACCTTGCTTGGCACACAACTAACCTTTCTTCTTGGCACAAGAAATATGGGTGGGATAAATGAATAAATAAAAGATGCTAGACAGATGAAGGAGAGGAAGGAGGAGGAGCAAGGAATCACTGAGGGGATAAAGTGTGAGGTTCAGCCAAGGCTTGGAGCCCAGCCAGGCTCGGAGGTCCGTCGAGGCCAATCACTGTGCGGGGGGAGCCGATCCCGACAGCACGCAGTTAGGTGCCGCGTTTCTCTCCAACAAGAGATTAGGAATTGCTTACTCGTATAAGATGAATGCTTGTGAACTAGACAGATTTCCCTTTTTCACGGCCAATTTTTGCTAATGATTTTTCAAAGTCATGACAGCTGATACTCTTAACTATTGAAGCAATCACAATACAGTGTTCAACTTTTTTTTTTTTTTTGAAGTTTGAATTTCTTGAAAGTAAAAGTGGAATTTGGAAATGTATCATTCCCTTCAGAATAAATTAGTGAGTGTCTGTGGAAGAAAAAAAAACAATTAACACATTCATGGATTGTGGGTAAGTTTTTACCGTTCTTTCCAACAGCAATTTATGTAAGGAAAGCTTTCTGCCCTGATTTGAGTGGATTTATCCCTGTGTTTGCATTTGCCAATGTGTTTGAATTTCACAATTTCTGCTTCCAGCCTAGCACAACACCCCCTTTAACTCTGGACACAACCCTGGAGCATGAAGGTTCTAGAAGATTAGTGCTTATCTGTGGCCCCAAAAGGAAGGAGCCAGCAACCTGGGAGGGTCATGGCTCTAGATCTCAGGCCTGGAAAAAGAGCCAGGAAAGCTGGTTTTAGTTTTTGATCCCACCACTAATGAGCCATGAGACCTTGGAGAGCTCACTTAACCCACATCTCTGACTCTGTACTCCCTTGCCTGCCTGTGAAATGAGCCAGTTGGAGCAGAGGATCACAGAGGACCGTCAAACTCTGGTATCTTCTGATTCTAAGGTTTACCCTTTCTGGCAGAAATCATGGTAAATGGCTCTTGTTAGACAGATACAATGACTTTCGGGAAGATTGGCGTAAGAGCTAAATTTAGGAAATTACCACTTAATACCAGCTCTGCTCGGTTTTCCCCTTAAAACAATTGACCTCTGAACATTTCCCACATAAACACTTTAAATCGAAGCATAACTTTTTTTTTTGTATGAAAAGTATCCCATGATTTCATTCCATATGAAAATTATGGTTTATAATTAAAATGTTTGATAGTAGTCCCAATGTTTTCCTTTTTTTCCCCTATTAAACCTTCTCATCAGGTCCATACTTAGGAATTTTCCAGGCCCCACCAGAGCTGATGTGAAAGCCTTCACTTTCAACTAAAACTATGGCTCCTCACACTCTTCTGTTTTATTTGGCATTCATCTATTTTAAGGACCCATTTGTTTTTTTGAAGTGGTTTTTTTTTTTTTTTTTTTGCAGTTTTCCTACACTTTGCTGTTCCTACCATCTGTTGTTGAGTCTTTTAACTACACAAGACTGTTTACTCAGCATGCCCTCTCCTTGGACCTTCACTTTAAATTCTATGACTTTTATTGTTAATTTGAGGATGTGCCATGGGATCAGAAACATCTACTGAACTTAATTCGATAGACTCATTGGGTAAATGTGATTCCAAGACGTTGATTCCCATGGGATACACTTTGACGTTGTTAATTTACACAAAGTATGCAAACTTGAATATAAGCTATCCCAACAGTTGTATCGTGGGATATTTTTTTTTTTTCTCTGAGTCTTCAAAAACAGCTTGTGTCTAAATGACTAAAAAAACAAACTAACCGGCCATAATTTTTGGTGGATCCGGGGAAGTAAACAATTATACCACTAAGGACGTTCTTGCGCGTGACAGTTTCCAAATATTTCCTAGACCGCGCGTCGGACCTTGGGGATCTGGTGGTGAGACACGGGTGACACCGTCTTACTCTTGGAAGCTGGCGAAGCCTTTCTAAAGTTCCTCTGGTGTTGTCGGGTCATATTTCAATAAATTAACTTAGGTGATTTTCTCCCACCACACCCGCCACCCAGTGTGTGCCCTGCCTTTTGCCCCAGGAAGCAGCCAGGGAGATCTCCCTGTCTTGGGAGGAAATGACCAAACACAGCAGGAGTCGGTCCTGCGCGTCTGGGTCTAGAAAGCCCACTTAAGCTTTCAGGGCCTCCCCGGGAAAAGCAGTCTTTGGGATAGAATGGTGACAAAGGAGGGAAGGAAAGGAAGCCAAAGGGCCAGGCACCCCTGAAGGGGCCTGGGTACTCGGCCACACAGTTGATAGAACAAAGATCTGGGCATCTGGGATACAGGGGATCTGCAGCCTTGCACCTCCCAAGGGAAACACGGGGAGTCTGCAAGGCCCCACAGCCCTGCCTCCCAGCCCCACAATTGGTATTTGATATTCCCAGCATGGTGAAGGAGGACAAATAACGTGTCTAGCAGATGGGCCTGAAGTGCCCAGCAGCGTTTCCCATAGCTAAGAGGGGGTAAACTGAGTATTTTTACGTGCTTCTGAAAAAAAGCACTGGGGAAGCATGTGAAAAACAGGGAGAACCCAACAACACGACTACTGACACGAATACTAGGAAACAGATGGAACGGAGCTCTCACGGTAGGACAGACGCAGTTTTAAATATTTTTACGTAGTAACGCATTTAATCCCCCCAGCACCTCTGTGGAGTAGGAACTACTTGGCGCACGTCCACAGTTGGCTCCGTGAACGGTAGGCCCGTTCTCTTTACATCCACGATGCCCCAAGGACTTAAACCAGCCGCCTTCCTCCGAGTTCGTTGGAGATCACAAATGGGGCCTGGTATTTGCTGTTCACATAGACAATGGCTTCAAGAGGCCAGGACATGCTGGGATTCAAAAACGATGCCACAGATGAAGGGTCACTCTACAGTTTAGGGTTTTAAAGTAGGCCAACTGTGAGACAAAAATGAAGTTCCTTTTCTCATTACACATCTTAGGGCAGGGGCAGCAGGTGGAGGAAACAGGGCCACACAACGAGATGCTCCATGAGAGGCAGAGCCACATCAGGGCAGCCCCAATCTGAGCTGCTTCTCTGATTTATATTGCTCTGGCCCTTTGCTCACTGATTTCGCTCATGTACAAATGCTTCCCGACCCTCTGAGAAAATCCCCCAAATATTGCTTACTACAGAAGCGGGTTGGCATCCGATAGGATTCTGCAAGCATTTTCAGGTGGGAGGAAGCGGGACAAAAAGATGAAGGATGCCATAAGGGCAGGGACTAGGAACAGTCAGGAGAGCCCTGCTGCTGGAGACGCCAGTCCTCTCCCTTTGGTCCACAGGGACCACTCTCCGAGGAGGAGGAAAAGCACTTATCCAACAGCACAAAGTTTCTCAGCTTTGCTAAGCCCTCTGGCAAGAGTGAGTTCTCTTTCGGAACATTCCAGAGGAGCTGCTCAGTGGCAAATTGAAAGGTCAGCTTGGGAGAGCTTTTCTCTACCTTTATTTATTCCGGACTGAAAATAGATTTTGGCCATGTCTACAAATTAAAGTGCAGTTCAGGATATATGCCACCGTCTCCACTCGTCCCACTGAAATTCTTGAAAACTTTTTTTTATAGTTTGTTCGTTTGTTTGTTTAGAGTCAATGAGCTGGAGAGGGGCAGAGAAAGAGGGGACAGGGGACCTGAAGGGGCGTCTCTGCCGACAGCAGAGAGCCTGCCTGATGCAGGGCTGGAACTCACAAACCATGAGATCCTGACCATGAGCCAAAGTCAGATGCTTAACTGACTAAGCCCCGCAGGTGCCCCCCCACTGAAATTCTTTGTTCAGCATTACATTGAAGATCAAAGCCAGTCGTAAAAATGAGAGAGAGGAGGTGAAGCCATGCCCAAGGCTGGCTGGGTGAGAATCTCAGCCCCACTGCTAAACAACCCCTGGGGGGGATGGGGGCCGGCAGGGTCAGTCAGCTGCACCTTCCTCAGAAGAGCCCCACGTAGCAAAGCTTCACTTCATTGTTTGGACCATTAAATAAGAAAACATATATTAAGTCTGGTGAACCAGGAGCAAACAGACTCCCAATAACACAGCTCCTTACTATGTGATTTAAGGAATACATCCCAATTGCCTGAACCTTCTGTCTCAAGAATTCTTTTGCAATCAACCCTGAGGAGACTGGCTTCTGAAACCATCCCCCACGTGTGCACATTGTCTGCAAACACTGTTGGACAGCGGCAGCCTTGAACTTTTCTTCCTCATGTCATCTCTGAAAGAGGACTGAGAACTTAGGAACCCCCATACGTATTTTAACATAACATCTAAACATTTAAAGGGATCTTGGGGGCACCTGGGTGGTTCAGTCCGTTGAGCGTCTGACTTCAGCTCAGGTCATGATCTCATAGCTCGTGGGTTCGAGCCCCCTGTAGGGCTCTGTGCTGACAGTTCAAAGCCTGGAGCCTGCTTCGGATTCTGTGTCTCCCTCTCTCTCTGCCCCTCTCCTGCTCATGCTCTGTCTCCCTCTCTCTCAAAAATAAATATACATTAAAACAATTTTTTTAAAGGATCTTGAATGGCTGTGAGGATGTACTTTCAGGTGCAGTGTATATGACACCCAAGCTTTAAATATATTTTTGACAGAACCTCAGACTCGAATCATGCATCTTAGGAAAAAGGACTGTCGTAGAACCAAAATGGCCAGCAGGGCTCCTTCTCCCGCAGACCAAGTTTGGGGAAATATGTTGAAGCTGAAGATTCCTTTAAAAACATCCAAACCATGTCCCCTCCAGTTAGAAGACTCCTCTTCCACCTGCCCTTAGCTCTAGATTTCCCAATGACACTCTGGGGAACTGAAAGGAAAAGATAATTCCAGGGTGCATCTATGCATCTGACAGTTGGGGCAGGTCATTTTTAACACCCTCTCCTTACTGACAATAACAAATAAGTGAATTTTGATAAAACAAATATCCACCAAAAAAAAAAATAACCCCACAATTTAGGTAGTTACTAAATCATACCACTAAGTAACAATGTCATTTTCTTGTTCAATTTCAAACACAAAATTTAAATTCAAGTATAAACTGCAAAGGGTCACACAGAACGACAGAATCGAAACAGCTTAAGTCCGTCTCATTGTGCTATCAGTGTTTACTTTAATCTATTGAAACTATTTTTTTAAATTTTTTTTAACCTTTTATTTATTTTTGGGACAGAGAGAGCATGAACAGGGGAGGGGCAGAGAGAGAGGGAGACACAGAATCGGAAGCAGGCTCCAGGCTCTGAGCCATCAGCCCAGAGCCTGACGCGGGGCTCGAACTCACGGACCGCGAGATCGCGACCTGAGCTGAAGTCGGACGCTTAACCGACTGAGCCACCCAGGCGCCCCTATTAAAACTATTTAAATAGTGCCATAGAAGTTTCAGACGTGAACTGTGGCTCATTCCAAACTGTTCTGCACTTACTCTTAAAATGAGTGCACGCTCTGCTAATTGTGTTGGGAGTTCTGAATAACTATTGGTTTTCTGATTAACTTCCACCTAGAATAGGAGGTTATTAAGGATAGGTAATTAAAATATACTAATTTAAAGCTTACATATACAACATTATATCTCAATAGTAACTATAGCAATTAAGAACTCTTAAGCCAACTCAATAATTTTAGGGAGAGGAGTATTTTAACACCAACTTTATTTAGACATGTGTGGTGGTAACATAATGACTTGCATTCCCTTTTATTATTTTAAAATTCTCTACAGACAATGTCTCCCCCATTCCTCATCCTTAATGTCTGCATTTGAAGTGGAGACTCCCGCAGCCCTGCCCTGGGTTCTCCACTAGAGGATAGATGACCGTCCTCAGGAAAGAATAAACTAGAAAGAACTAGGAGAGAGAACTCTGTACTAAAGATGAAGTTCTCTGCTTTTTCCCTTCACAGTTTTGATTATATCTGGACATGTGATCCATCAAGGGAGGGTGTCAGCTCCATGCAGGAAATGTCGCCTGGTTGAGACTGTTAATCAGCAGAATAGGTGATAATTGAATAATAACCAGGGAGCAGTCAGATGGATCATGTTGCAGGTTTGTTTACAGAAACTTGACAGTGTGGGTTAAACACACAACACCCAAAGTAAGACAGCCTGTCTGAAAATACACAAGCTTGAATGTTTTTCCGTGGTCTCCTGTCTGCTAAAAGCCCGAAGTTAGATTTATGAGGCTGGGTATAATCCAAAAGCACAGCAGGGTCAAGTTCATCTTCCAAAAGTAAATGCATTTGTTTATCTCCATCTTGTGATATGTTTTATTTTATATTTCTTTAAAATCTCAACCTCAATCTCTCTCTCTCTCTCTTTCTCACCCATCCACACACATCCACATCCACTAGTGCATGTATGCACGATTTTTACATGGTTGTGCATATATATACACACACACACATATATATATATATATATATATATATATATATATACATATATAGTTGTATATACATATATATGTATACATATATACAGTTGTAAACTCCTGAACAATACATCACCAATATATACATAAAAGGACTGACAATTAATGGATAAATGAATAAAGATGTGGTTTATATACACAATGGGATATTATTTGGCCATAGAAAAGAAGGAAATCTTGTCATTTGCAACAACATGGATGGACCTACAGGGCACTATACTAAGTGATGTAAGTGATGGAAACGGAGAAAGACACATATCATATGATCTCTCTTACATGTGGATTCTGAAAAGCAAGCAAGCAAACAAAAAAGCTGAATTCACAGATACAGACAAAATCTTGGCAGTTGCCAGAGGTGGTGGGTAAGGGGTTTGCAAAATGCGTAAAGAAGGTCAAAAGGTACAAACTTCCAGTTATAAGTAAATAAGTCAGGGGATGTCACGTACAGCATGGTGACTGTAGTTCACAATACTGCATTCTATATTTGAAAAGTTGCTGAGAGAGTAGATCTTAAAAGCCCTCATCACAAGAAAGAAAGTATAACTCTATGTGGTGATGGACGTTAACTAGACTCACTGTGGTGATCATTTCACAATATGTACAAATATCATATCATTATGTTGTACACCTGAAACTAATATCATGTCACGTGTCAATTATATCTCAAAAATATATACACACATGCACATAGAAAGTATAAAGTATAGACATACTTAGAGTATAGATTTCACCATTTAACTCTAAACGATGCTAATGTTAAATACATGGTGGTAATCGATCACCAATGGACCCATTACCCAATAAAAGAAAGACAGTGATACCAGTCCCTTTGTGACCCCCTGTGTCTCCATCCCTAGTATTTTACCCCCTCTATAAGAGGTAGTCCCTCTCTTCCAGTTTCTATTTTCTTACCCCACAAAAACTATGATTTTTTCCCCTTTTTCAGTGTTTCTAGATTAAGTTTCTATTATTTTGTTTACGATTTTCTCCCTCTGTGTTCATGAAAGAAATTGGGCTATAATTTCCCTTTGTCATACTGGCACTGTCTGGTTTTGATATCAAATTTGAATTAATCCTATATAATGAAGTGAGAAATTATCTTTTTTCTATTGTTTCAAAGAGTTTGTGTAAGATTGAATTTTTGTGTTTCTTGAATGTCTGCAGAACCTATAAGTAAGAACCTGGAACTAGTAGTATTTGTAAGGATTTAAAAATTGTTTTTGCTGTTTATTTATTTTTGAGAGAGAGAGAGAGAGAGAGATTGAGAGCAGGGGAGGGGTAGAGAGAGAGGGAGACACAGAATCCGAAGCAGGTTCCAGGCTCTGAGCTGTCAGCACAGAGCCCGACACAGAGCTCCAACTCACAGACTGTGAGATCATGACCTGAGCCGAAGTTGGACACTTAACTGACTGAGCCACTCAGGCGCTCCTCCCTATGGGGATATTTTAAAACATTCATTAAAAGTTCTGGAAATATTCATAAAAATTTTTTGAGTCATTTTTGGTAATTTATCATTTTCTAAAAATTTGCTTATTTTACAGAAATTCTCAGTTTGGGGCATAAAGCTGTTTAATATACACTCTGAACATCTTTTAATCTCTTCTACATCTGTGTTACATGTCCTTTTCATTCTGATATTTATTTGTTCTGATACACATCTTTCTGTTTCTCTCAAATTAATCTTACCTAAGGTTTGTCAACGTGGCCAATTGTTTCAAAGACAATTTGGGTCTTATTGATCTATTTTTCTGTTCTGTCAATTTATTGTCTTTACTTTGTCTACTTACTGGTTTATTCTGTTGTTTTTCTACTTCTCAAATTAGAAGCATAGTTTATTTGTTCTCAGCAATTAATTTCCCTCTAAGTACCACTGTATCCAGATTCTACAAGTTTTGAAATGAAGTCTTAAATTTTTGTTTAGTTTTAAGTATTTACTAATTTCTATCATAATTTTTCTCTGATCTGAGGTATTGAGAAGTATGCTTTAAATTTCCAATCTTATTTGTTCCTTCTCCTCCTTCTTCTTCTTCTTCTTCTTCTCCTTCTCCTTCTTCCTCTTCCTCTTCTATTATTGTTATTATTATTATTATTATTATTATTATTACTATTACCACAAGGTTAATTGTATTGCTGTAGGATAGACCATAATATGGTCTATACAACACCAAATCTTTAAAATTTGTTGAGACTTGTTTCATGGTTTCTAGAAATTTTAATACACATTGTGGTAGGTAGAGAATGGCCTCCAAAGATATCCACATACTTTTCCTGAAAACTGTGAATATATTACCTTATGTGATAAAAGTGATTTGGCATATGTAATTAAGGATCTTGAGATGGGAGAGATTATCCTGGATTATCTGGGTGGGCCCAACATAGTTATAAGGGTTCTTTGTAGAGGAGGGAGACACTGAGGCAGAAGACTCTGTGTTGAAGCCATACAGCCCAAGAAAGGCTCAGCTAGGTAGGTGTTGCTGGACTTAAAGATGGAGGGTGTCATGAGGCAAGGAATGTGGGCAGCCTCTAGAAGCTGGAAAAGACAAGAAACATATTCTCCCCTAGAGCTTCTAGAAGGAACACAGTCCTACCAATACCTTAATTTTAGCCCTATTAAGATCCATTTCAGACTTCTGACACTTGGAACTGCAAGATAATAAATTTGTATTGATTAGCCACTCTTTGTGGTAATCTGTTACAGCAGCAATGGGAAACTAACACACACATATAAATGTTAAAGTCTACGCAGGGCTATCCAACTGACATTTCCTCAATTATGGGAATGTTCTATTTCTGTCCTGGCCAGTGTGGTAGCCACTACCCACAGGTGGCTATTGAGTACTTGGAATGAAACTAGTACAACTAAGGAACTGAATTTTTATATTTTGTTTAATTTTGATTTTAAAAGCCTTATGTGGCTAATGGCTACCATCGTGGACAGTACCAGTCTAGAACTATTAAGTATCTTTATCCTGTTTCCAAGCAATACGGGACCTTTATACTGTTAACTGATCGAGTCCCTCTCAATTATTTTCCAGTTTTTAGGAATCCTTTTTTTTATTCATCCCTCACACTGGAGATTATGGGTTTTGCTTTATGTAGCCCATGTTTGTTTCAAATTAACCCGTACTTAAATCATGTTCCTTACTTAACCATTCTCAGACTTCCCCTGGGATAATTTTCCTTCTTCCTGAAATATGTTCTATAGAAATTCCTTTGGCAAATGTATGTTAATAATACAGTTCCTTCAGTTTTTATGAGATAGTTCTACTCTTGTTGAAAAATAATTTCATGCATGCAGAACTTTAAGGTGGTTGTTACTTTCTCTAAATATTTTGAAGATTTCCCTTCATTGCCAGCTACTTCCCATTTTGACACATGGGAAGTCACTGCACAAGAGGTCCTCTTTTAGATGAGCAATCTGTCTTTTCTCTCTAGTTGTTTTCTTTTTTGTTTTGTTTTCTTTTCTAGTTGTTTTTCTTTTGTTTTCTAGTTTTTTTCTTTTTTCTTAGTTTCTTTTCTTTTCTGGTGTGTGTTCCTGCAATTTGATGTCAGTGTAGCTAGATACAGATTTACTTTCGTTTATCTTGCTTGGAATTTGAATTTTGGAATTTGAGGGTTGACTCTTTTAATCAACTTTGGAAAACGATCAGTGAGTATACCTTTAAATCAAAAAGGAAATAATAAAGAAAATGGGGATGAGTTACCCTTCCTATTTTCTCTCATTTCCTTCTCAAAATTTGTTAGAATTTCTCACTTTTTTCTATGAGTCTTTAACTTCTCTTTCATATTGTTTATATTTTTGCTTTCCCATACTGCATTCTGAGCACTTTCATCCACTCTACCTTCTAGCTTGCTATTTTTCTTTTTAGCTATGCCAAATCTGCTGTTTAACATTTCAATTTTCTAACTTCAACCATTATATTTTTTGTCTCTAGAGATTCTATTTGACTCTTTATCAAAGCTTCTAGTGTTTTTTTGAGAGTACATGATCTTCGGTCCTCCAAAATACTTCCAATACCATCTCATGTCTTTAAAAATATTAGGTTAACTAATATTTAACTTATAGGTGTCATATGTAAGAGATGAATCACTAGGTTCTACTCCTGAGGTCAAGACTACACCATATATTTAAAAATATAATTTAAAAAAAAAAAAAAAATAAATATATATATATATATATATATATATATATATATATATATATATATTAGGTTAGGGCGCCTGGGTGGCTTAGTTAAGCATCTGACTTTGGCTCAGGTCAAGATCTCACTGTTCGTGGGTTTGAGCCCTGCATTGGACTCTGCTGATAGTGTGGAGCCTGCTTCGGATCCTCTGTCCCATTCTCTCTCTGCCCCTCCCCAGCTCGTGCTGTCTCTCTCTCTCCCTCAAAAATAATTAAATAACTGTTAAAAAAAAATATATTAGGTTAAACATATGAGATTGCAGATATTTGACCAGTTTTGAGCTACAAAAATGGCAATTTCTTATGTTCTGACCTAATAATTATTCTATGTTCATATACGATAATTCCAGCACCCACAATCTTTATTCTATGTTTGTGCTTTCTCTGACCTTCACTCGTTGGTTTGTTTTCTTACATTTCTAGTGGCTGTTTTTTTTTTCTGGGAATTTTTGACATCCATATTTAAAGTGTGTTCCTCCATAGAGGAGGTGTGTTTGCTGGGTAGCTGGAGGCAGTACTGAAATGGAGAAATTTTATATTTTTTGCTTGGTGCCTGTTGGTCCCTGGGAGTTTGGTGACACACAACAGCAAGAGGAGACTTAGAATCTGGAATTATGAATTAGCTGGGGAGGTACTTTTTGCCCTTTCTTTTACTCTAATAATAACCCAGGCTAAAATGATTATTCCCATCATCTCCTTTTCTGAGGCTCATTTTTTTTTTCTGGTTCACCCAATGATGGCACTGCCCCTCAGGAATCTATGAAGATACCGTCTCCCTACTCAATTTTGCTTCTTGACACCCACATGCATGGCTCTTAAAATCCAGGCTCTGGACTATGCAGGATTAACAGATGTCCTCTAAAAAAAGGCTGATCTAATACTCATTAACTTTTCTGGATTCTCACTTTCTCTGGATTTCTCATCTTTAGAGCTGATGGCCTCTAAAGATTTCCTTTTCGTTCTCACCAGTTCTGTGTTCTGCACCGAACAGTACTCTTTTGACATCGAGTTGGCTATATGGTCAGAGACAGAAGTCCCAGCTTCCTTTTGTCATTCAGTATTATATACAGTTTATTGAACAATATGAATGAAATGAGGTACAAACGTGAAATGATTTTGCTTTTCCTGATCACCGTCCTGAAACATGAAAAGTCAGATCTCCGCTGCCCTTGTTTAATGACTTCTTGGGCAGAGCCTTTAGCTTTCTGACTCCTTGCGATCAGTTCTATTTAAAATTTAAATCCCAATTCACTCTTTTTTCTTTCTTTTCTACCAGCCTTGTCCAGAGGGTCTTGTAGTGGAACAGGGTAAGTTCTGCTCCTCTATTTCTCCTCTCTCCATCTCTTTTTCAATTTCCATGGAGATCCTTCCTTGAGCCTCCAAGGGCCACAGGGATCCTGGGGGTCAGAGGTCAGAGTTCCCTATTTTTCTCTTCAGGTATCATACCACGCTGTGGGCCCTGATTGCCCGCTGCGGTGATGGGTTGCCCCATCCAGCCTCTTTGGTTCAAGAAGCAGACATTCTTGGTTCACACACAGCCACAAACTCAGAGAGGAACCTGCCAAGCTTCCCATGAACTCTTCCATATTTTCTTCTTGGTGGCAGAAGCAGGAGAGAACCATGGGTTCAACAGCTCAGCAAGAATCTAGTTAGGGAGAGAACTAAATATGTCCTTTCTTGTGGCACCCCCTAATCATCACCAGTGATTTTCTTGGAGCCCTCCTTACTTGGTTTAAAGGGAGGAAATACTTGGATTTAGGAACTGTTGTTTAGGAAAATCTATAAATAGTGACTCTTGAGAGTGCCTTCTTAGGACTTTCCAACCCACCCTCCATTCCAGCAGTTTGCTCATATGTATCAGGATAAAAGTGGGAGTGTTTTAGACAATAGTGATAGTCAACGATATTAGCTATGATGAGCTCAATAAACGTTGCTGCCATCGTTAATTCTGAGGAAAATAATGCTCCAGGGACATATTACCTGAAGGTAGAACACTGAAGGTAGAACTCTGCAGAAGATCCTAGTCAATGATAGTGTTCTTGGGTCTAGAAAATGATGGCTTAGAACCATTAACTAGGTAAAGTATTAGTATCTGATTTTATATAAAAATAACTTCAAATTTCCTCTGAGTGCAAGTGAGGCAAGAGTTAGGCTTTCTTTGCACAAAACATATTAAGGTGAATATGTTGAAGGGGGGAAAAATAGCCTTCAGAAATGACATAATGACAACTTCTAAATTTGGTTCTAAATTTTTAAATATGTAACACATGCCATAACGGTTTTAATATGCCAGTAACAATGTTTTGTGTTTCCGTAAATTAAAGCTTTACCGGGTACCATTGTTCTCAGGAGAATAGAATGACAAAATCAACTACACAAGTTGCTAAGCTACAAACAAACGGTCTCTATGTTCACCATCTTTACATAGACTTCCTACCAGCAACACATCTAGCCATCACAGGGTTTGCCTTTCTGTCTTTGGATTCAGTGAAATCAACAGTCATTGTTGCTAGCCCAACACCCTTTGTTACAGGAGACGGTGTCCACAATGGTTTCCCGATTCTTTCTTTAGAAAAGAAACCAGTGACCCTGGATCAGTTACAATAAATGCGGACTCATTCTCTTCTTACATTTTATCTCACTCTGAGACAGACTTTTTAATAGAAGTGTTTAAAAAATTTTCTTTAGAGAACACATTAGAAGGTTGTGTGGTATAGTTTCGCTTTTAATAAATGAGCTATCTTTTTCTGCTTTCATTCCACTTAGCATTTCTTCTCAAAGGAAAAAAAATCAAACAAGAAAAATTTGAAAAAGATGAATTAATGTGACATTTAGAGTAAGATTTTAATGGCACAAAAGCCAAGAATACCAGTTATGCTTTTTGCTTTCACAATTATAACTTGACAGGATTTCAGGATGTTGTTACTAAAATGAACTTCATCAGAAGAAAGTTAAAATGCATACATTTAAAGGAAATGTGTTAGTAGAGTTATATTTGTTAAGGCAAACACAGCTTAGTCAATATTTAATTAAGCATTGTCCTTTTCAGAGTTGGCCAGGCCCCTGAGAGGCTACACCCTTATTTCAATCAGTATTGGCTATGCTACAAATGTTTTTTGAAATCCTCTTTGGAAATAAACTCAGGAACAAGTTTATAAGGACAACAAGAAACCCAGCTTCATTTATTCAGAGTCAGATCTTATTTAAACCAAAATTGCATTGGCAATTAGCATTCCCCAGACCTTATTCATCAAACTGACTTGAAATTGCTTTTTATAATAAAGAACAAAAGAGAAACTATTTCTTATTGTGAAACATTACACACCCAAAACAGTTTAAATTGAAAGAAAACACTCATGTCACCATTAACTGAGGTTTAAAAATTTTTTGTAACATTCCCAAGATGTATGGTCTCAATTGTAACGCACTCCCTGTCCCTTAGTAGTAAATGGTAGTTACTTCCATGCTTTTCTTATTATTTTTACCACCTCTTCTATATTCCTCAATACTATTGTTCCATAGTTTGTTTCTCGAATTTTATATAAATGAAACTGTACTGCATATATCTTTTTGCATCTGCTATTTTTTTTCTCAATGTCTTGTTTATGAGCTACACCCAAGTCAAGGAAGTGTAGGCCAAGGATAGCCTCTATGTATATTTGTCAATAGAGTTGCATAGGAATACAGCCAGCCCTACTCATTTGCATATTCTCTATGGCTTCTTTTGCATTACAATGGCAGAGTCCTAATAATTGCAACGAAGACTGCTAAGCCTAAAGTATTTGCCACCTGGCAGTTTACAAGGAAATATTTGCCAACTCCTGACAGATAAGACTGCTTGATTCAAATTGGCTAATATTTTGTTTTAACAGTTTGCATTTGTTTTCATGAGAGACATTGGACTATAGTTTTCTTGTAATGTCTTGGTCTGTTTTTGGTACCGGAATAATCTTGGCTTCAGAAAATGAGCTGGGAAGGGCTCTCACCTTCTCAATGTAGAACTGGTATTTCTTCCTTTAAATCTTTGATTCAATTTCCCTAGGAAGTCAATTGGCCTATTTTTGTCTGTGGGGACATTTTCAACTTTTAATTCAATTCTTTTAAACAGGAAATGTTCTATTCAACTTTAAGATTCTTCGTATGTCAGATTTGGTAATTTGTGTGTCAAGGAATTTTTACTTTTTATCTAAGCTGTTACATTTGTTGGAATAAGGATAATTTTGCTATGTACAGGATTTTAGATGAACAATTATTTGCCTTCAGTTTATGGTCTTTCAGTTTTCACTGTTCCTCCAGAAAAACCAGCTGTTGGTCTAATTGTTGCTTTTTTACAGTTAGATCTGATTTTTTTTTCTCTTGCTGTCCTTACAGTTTGTATCTTTGTCTTTGGTTTTCTGTAGTTTTCCTATAATTTATCTAGCTGTAATTTTTTTTTTGTAGGATTGTTGGCTTCCTGACTTTGTGGGCTAGTGGTTTTTATTATTAATTTTGGAAAGATTTTCAGTCAACTCTACAAATATTGTTTCTGCCTCATTCCCTCTCTTTTCTACATAGAAGACTCCATTAAACGAAACACGTTTCACTTTCTCATATATTCTATACCTTTCTCCCTTTCTTCTCAAATCTTTTTCCTCTTCATTCTTTTTTTCTAAACGACCATCTAGTCCAGTGATTTTCTTTTCAGCCACATTTAATAGGCTATTAAACCCATACACTCCCTTCTTAATCCTGGTTATTAAGTTTATCCAGTTCTAGAATTTCCATTAAAAAATGTTCTATAAGTTTTTTTGTTTTTTATGGTCTGCAGTTCTTTGCTGAAATTTTCTTCTTTGCTCTCCATCTTCTTGAACACAGTCATGACAATTCTTTTAGTGTCAGATAATTTCAGTCTGGAGCTCCTTTGAGTTTGTTTCCATCATCTGTTGTTTCTATGAGCTCTCATTCATGTTACCATGTCTCCTTATGTTTGGAAAGTCATTGGTAGAAATAATTGGAGGACTAGAATAAAATTCTCTGCTTCTTCCAGTGCCGAATGGCACTAACAACCTGGGATCACTTTGCACCAACGTCAAGAAGTTAGATTTTTGTGGTCTGTGTCAGTTACTGGGAGCTGGTCCTCACTCTGTGTGGAGATTGAGTATTTTTACTTCACGTTTAGCCTTTCAGAGTCTTGATCCAAAGAGTGGAGAATTTACCAGAATCCCCATCTTCAGTGGTCTTTCAGCTCCAATTTTAGTTATCCTCCTCCCATTATATTATCAAAAGCACTTCTCAGCTTTCCAGTTGCCTCTTTGGATTGTCAAGTTTCCCCATGGTGTAAATAGTCCCCCAAGCCAGGATGATATCTATGGATTTTCATATTATCATGAATCTTGGCTCAGTAATTCTTCATTCTCTTGTTAACTCTCCAATAACATCAAGTTTATTTTTTCCCCTGGATTTTAGAGCTGCTCTCAGCTAGACAGTTGGTCTGAGTAGACTAGTTCCCTATTCTCCAAAGCAGAAAACTGAACATCTATTTTGACAATATATATGTATGTGTGTGCATATGGATATGGATACAGATTTGTGGCTTTGCTTCTGTTGAGGATATTTAAGCAGATTCTAGAAGCTCTATAACCTCTTATCAGAGAGAAATTCTGGAAATAATGAAAGCAATGGCAGGATTCTTAAAATAAATATGCTACTTCTCAAGGTGACTATTTGAAGGGAATAATACGTACACATGTATAAATTCTGGCATACTAATTAAAAAATAAATGATATTTATATACTAATAATGGATTGAATAGAATTCATCACAAGTACAGGAATAATAGCAATATTCAGGATATATAAAATGTATCTACATTGAGACAAGAACAAATAAAACTTGTATTATAGCATTATGAAGTAATTTAAGCTAACTACTCATTGAGTAATTATACAATATAGGTACATGTCAGTGCAATTTCTTTTCAGGATGAATATTATAATTTATATTTTCCATTAAACTTTGAAAAAATATTTATAGACTTTTGCCTTTTTTTCAATTAAGAACATCACAATCTTCTTTTTAAAAAATTTTTTTTTACTGTTTTTATTTATTTTTGAGAGACAGAGAGAGACAGAGTGTGAGCAGAGGATGGGCAGAGAGAGAGAGAAAGACACAGAATCTGAAGAGGCTCCAGGCTCTGAGCTGTCAGCACAGAGCCTGACGCGGGGCTTGAACTCACAAGCCATGAGATCATGACCTGAGCCGAAGTCGGATGCTTAACCGACAGAGCCACCCAGGCGCCCCTAGAACATCACAATCTTCTAAGACATCGCTTACTCTGCCATTTTTTTCATGCTACAATGTGTTTAGTGCAATCTGGGCCCTGTATTAGTTCTTCATGGCTGCTGTAATAAACCACCGCAAACTGCGTAGCTTAAAACAACAGAAATTTCTTCTATTATGGTTCTGGGGGCCAGATGTCTGAAACCAGTTTCACTAGGCCAAAACGCAAGAGGTTAGTAGGGTCACACCACCTCTGGAGGCTCTAAGGGAGATTTTGGTGGTGGCTGCCATATTCCATGGCTTGTGGTCACGTCACTCCAACCTCTAACTCTGTGATCACATGACCTTCTCCTCTTTTGTCTGTATCAAATCTTTCTCTGACTCTCTTCTACAAGGATACATGTGAGTGCATTCAGGGCTCACTCACATAATCTGGGATTATCTCCCCATCTCAAGATCCTTGACTTAGTCACATATGCAAAGACCCTTTATCACCGTAAAGTAACATTTGCAGGTTTCAAGAATTAGGGACTGATATCTTTGGAAGCTACTATTCAGCCTCCTATAGCACCCAACAAATTGTCTCTAAGTCATTTTTTTAGTTCCTCTTCCTCTCAGTGATTTAGGAGCAGAAGGAGAGTAACAAAGACCAAGAATGTTGATTAATTTTGGGGTAACTCTCAGGTTTTCTAACCAGATTCTCTTACTTTCTCATCTGGAAGCATCACAGTTTAAGAGAAAACTGATGGTCTAGATTAACCCAGGGTTAGATTCAGTCAGAACATCAAAAGAACTAAGTGGAAAGCAATAACTTCATATAGGCCTTCATACGCAAAGTCGACATGGACCACATTGTTTAATCTAAACTTATCAATTAACAGATGAGGAAACTGAGGCCCAAAGAGGGTCAAAGGTCACACATTTACCAGTGCACGTCACTGAAGCAGTTTACATCTCCAGGCTCTATCACCCAAACTCTACTGCCAAGAACCCATAAGGAAAACACTTTAAAAAGTCTATGTCAACATAGAGCCATTAAAAATAAATTTGTGAACTACAAAAAGAGATAGATGTGTACATATGAAGAAACGTGTTGAGATAAGCAGAATAAAACTATGTGTATATATACCCAGCATATTGTCTGAAAATTATTTGTATAATAAAAATTCCTAAGGAAGAGCTAGGTGGATGTACTTTTAATCAAATTCCTTCCTCTATTCTTTGTGATACAGAATGTAAGAATTAGGACTAATGGATTGAAGCTATGGGGAGGTGGGTAAGTTTCCATCCATTATAAGGAAGAAGTTTGTCCTAAAAGCCAAAGTTGTCCAAAGATGAAATGAGAGATGATGACACTCATCATTGCTGGTTATTAAAGCAGAGGCTGAAGAGTACTTGCCAGGAATGTGGTGCTTGTACTGATTCCCAAATTCGGACAGGTTGTATTAGATAATCTGGGAAGACATTAAAAATAGACCCCAGGCCCCTGGGGAGGCCCTGGAATCTGTACTTTTTAACAAGTTACCCAAGTGATTCTCATGTTCAGGGGGAATGCATCCATCATCTAAACTATTCCAATTCAAGAGTCTATAACTTTGCATGAAGTAATGGAAGCAGCATTGCAAAGGTAGCATGAAATCCAGATTCTATCTTGGTTCAGTCCCTAACAAGCTGTGTGATTTCTGAGCACATTACATCATGTCTCTGGGACTCAATTTTCCTATCTGCAAGAATAAGTGAGACTAGATGAATCTTATGGCTCTTGCATGCTAGGAAATTGTGTTTCTGAGGGTGGGCTGGAAGAAAATAATCTTTAAAGTCCCTGGAAAATTCCTCATGACATTTAGGTGACAGAGAATTATCCTGGAATGACTGTCTATGACAGCTGGGCAAGGCCGTGCAATCTGGCTAGTTTCCTAGAGTTGGCAGGCATTCGGCCCAGGATGTGTCTGTCACATGCAGGGCAAGTGGGGAGTAGATAGAACTGGCAGGCTGGAAGTTGGAAACTCAGAAACCTCACCATCTTAGCTCCAACATCTTTGTTAGATACCTACTGTTCAAAAAGGAGGACCCAAGGGGCACCTAGGTGGCTCAGTCGGTTAAGCATCTGACATCAGCTCAGGTCACGATCTCACGGCTCATGAGTTCAAACCCTGCATCGGGCTCTGTGCTGACAGCTCAGAGCCTGGAGCCTGCTTCAGATTCTGTGTCTCCCTCTCTCTCTGCCCCTCCCCTGCTCATGCTCACTCGAAAATAAAATAAAACATTAAAAAATTAAAAAACAAAAAAACAAAATGGGAGGACCCAAGGACACTGATCTGTTGTCCTAAAGAGGAAGTGGTTAAGGTGATCATGAGGTGCCTTTTCTGGGTGCAATTTGCTCAGAAATACCAAGCCTCTGGAGGGTGAGATAGGTTGGCATAGATTTTCATTTCTTATGAATGAGCCTTGCCCCCAAAAGCCAATGAGCCTTGGCTTTTGATCTTGGGTTCTTTTTACTCCTTGTTTCACTACTTCTTCTCTCTCCTATTTTCTATCTGTGTTCCCTGAAGGTCGTTTATTTCTAAGCCTTGTATCTTTTAGTTCTTAATTTTTCACTTCTTAGGGAGAGGTCGTATTCTAATGGGTATCTCTTACGTTTGCTCTTTTTCTCCTAACCATATTCATTCCCTTTCTCAGGACGTTTACTCTTTGGGGTAACCTTCCCAAACCCAAGATGTCTAACCCACAGACATGGGCACCCCTTCACTCGCTTCATTCTAGCAACATCTATGAATTTGCCCATGAGTTTTAATCTGAGAAGTGAAGATAATTTCTTCACATTGGCAGGAAAATTTCAAACTCAAAATCATAGAATACGGGGATGTGTTATCTCAGGCTGGGTAGGTGATAGATTGGTATAGAGCTTATTCATGAAGATGTACAAATCTTAGAACTGCATCATGAGCCCCAAACCCCTTGCCACTTAGGATATGATGATTCATAAATCCATATATCCTATGAAAAACATTCCCCAGGACTTCAGTTCCTCACTTCCAACTGTCTCCTGGATAATACAGCCTAAATGTCCCTTCAAAACCTCTAGCTCCACGTGACTAAGACTGATCCTGTGTCTTTGCTCCCAAATCTGAAACTTCCTCAAGTCTTTACACTAGGTAAAAGGGCCCCCTTTACCATCCTATCCTGATACGGTTAGGCCAATAAAAGTCTTTTATTTTTATCAAATGCCTTTATTTTAGAGGGAGCATATCTCAACATAAAAGGCCATATATGGAAAACCCACAGATAACATCATACTCAGTGGTGAAAAACTGAGGGCTTTCCCCTTAAGATCAGGAACAAGACAAGGATGTCCACTGTCACCATTTTTATTCAACTTAGTACTGGAAGCCCTAGCCACAGCAACCAGACAGAAAAAGGAATTAAAAGGCATCCAAATCGATAAAGAAGAGGTAAAACTTTCACTATTGGCAGATGACATGATACTATATATAGATAACCCTAAAGACCCCACCAAAAAACTAATCAATGAATTCAATCAGGTCACAGGATACAAAATCAATATACAAAAATCCATTGCATTTCTATATTCTAATAATGGAGCAGCAGAAAGAGAAATTAAGAAAAACAATCCGACTCACAACTGCACCAAAAATAATAAAATACCTAGGAATAAACTTAATCAAGGAGGTGAAAGACTTGTACTCTGAAAACCATAAAACTATGATGAAAGAAGTAAAGATGACACAAACAAATGGAAAGATATTCCATGCTCATGGATTGGAAAAACAAATATTGTTAAAATGTCCATACTACCCAAAGCAATCTATAGATGTAACGCAATACCTATCAAAATGCCAACAGCATTTTTCACAGAACTAGAACAAACAACCCTAAAATTTGTATGGAACTACAAAAGACCCTAAACAGTCTAAGCAATCTTGAAAAGGAAGAACAAAACTGGAGGTATCACAAACTCAGATTTCAAGTTATACTGCAAAGCTGTAGTAATCAAAACATTACGGACTGGTACAAAAACAGCCACATAGATCAACAGAACAGGGCAGAGAGCCCAGAAATAAACCCACAATTATATGGTCAATTAATCTTCAACAAACGAGGCAAGAATATTCAATGGGAAAAAGATAGCCCCTTCGACAAATTATACTGGGAAAACTGTGGACAGCTACATGCAAAAGAATAAAATTGGAACACTTGTTTACACCACACACAAACATAAACTCAAAATGGATTGAGTACCTAAACGTGAGACCTGAACCCATAAAAATCCTAGAAGAGAGCACAGGCAGTAATGTCTCTGACATCGGACATAGCAACATTTTTCTGGATATGTCTCCTGAACAGAAAAAAATTAACAGAAAAAAAATTCTTCACAGAGGAAAAAATTCTTCACAGAAAAAAAATTAACAAAACTAAAAGACAAACCTACTGAATAGGAGAAGATATTTGCAAATGACATATCCAATAATAGGTTAATATCCAAAATATATAAAGAACTTATCCAATTCATCACAAAACAAGAAATAATCCAATTAAAAGTGGGCAGAAGACATGAACAGACATTTCTCCAAAGAAGGCATACAGATGGCCAACAGACACATGAAAAGATGTTCAATGTCACTTATCATCAGGGATATGCAAGTCAAAACCACGATGAGATAGCACGTTACACCTGTCAGAATGGCTAAAATACAAAACACAAGAAACAAGTGTTGGCAAGGATGTGAAGAAAAAGGAACCCTCTTGCACTGTTGGTGGGATTGCAAACTGGTGTAGCCACTCTGGAAAACAGTACTGGAGTTTCCTCAAAAAATTAAAAAAAGAATTAAAATATGATCCAGTAATCACACTACTGAGCATGTACCCAAAGAATACAAAAACATTAATTCAAAGGGATATATGTACTCCCATGTTTATCACAGCATTATTTACAATAGACAAATTAAGGAAGTAGTTCAAGTGTCCACCAATAGATAAATGGATAAAGAAGATGTGGTACGGGGCGCCTGGGTGGCTCAGTCGGTTAAGGGTCCGACTTCGGCTCAGGTCATGATCTCACGGTCCGTGAGTTCGAGCCCCGCGTCGGGCTCTGTGCTGCCAGCTCAGAGCCTGGAGTCTGCTTCAGATTCTGTGTCTCCCTCTCTCTGACCCTTCCCCGTTCATGCTCTGTCTCTCTCTGTCTCAAAAATAAATAAACATTAAAAAAATTAAAAAAAAAGAAGATGTGGTACATATATACAATGGAATATTATTCAGCCATAAAAGAGAATGAAATCTTGTCATTTGCAATGACATGGATGGATCTAGAGAGTATAGTGCTAAGCAAAATAAGTCAGAGAAAGACAAATACCATATGATTTCATTCAGATGTAGAAATTAAGAAACAAAACAAACAAAAAAAAATGGGGGAAAAGAGACAAACCCCCAAAACAGACTCTTAACTACAAAGAACAAACAGATGGCTATAGGGGTTGGGGGAAGGGTGAAATAGGTGAAGGGGACTGAGACCACACTTACTTTGATGAGCTCTGATAATGTATGGAATTGTTGAATCACTATATTCTATACCTCAAACTAATATAACACTGTATGTTAACTACATTGGAATTTTAAAATCATTATGTCTATTTTTATTAAATAATTATTATTAATAAAGATCTGACCAATAAGGTTAGAACATATATTTCAAGGCTAGAAGAAAAGGAACAGAGTAACATGACAGGAAAAGGTTTTACTTTCAGCATAAATGATCCAAATAGGTACTTTTTCTCCAGGCTCTCTATGGGTCCTGCATAAGTTAACCAGATAAATCTGATTTGCTAGATGGAAGGTCAAGAAATGCCTGTCCCCTCTTGTGTCACCAATTCCAACTGATAGACACCAACACATTAGGAAAGTTGTAAACAAATGTACCATAAAGCCTACTTCAAAGGGGCTCCTCTGAAAGAAATAACATCCACTCAACTCTGACCTTTTTGTGTCACTGGGTGTCAGGGACCCCTTTAATGACACCTGTGAATTCTAGAAAGCTTTCTTTATTTCGATGTTCAGCTTTTATATCTTCCCATAACCCCCACCCTTATTCCTCACAAATTCTTTTTGTTAGTCTATGTACTAGGTCTGTATATTTTCCTTTATTCCAATGTTGATTTTTAAAAAAAAAAATACATTCTTTATGTGGGGTCTTTTCCTTATATTCTAGAACCTTCAGTTTGGAGTTTCTCACCCAGACTCACTCATTTGATTTATTACAAACATACATATCTGCATATTCCTGTATATTAGTATTAATTTTTTTTTATGTTTTTATTTTTGAGAAAGAGAGAGAGAGAGAAAGACAGAACACGAGCAGGGAAGGGTCAGAAAGAGGGAGACATAGAACCCGAAGCAGGCTCCAGGCTCTGAGCTGTCAGCACAGAGCCCAATGTGGAGCTCAAACCCACGAACTGTGAGATCATGACCTGCACTGAAGTTGGATGCTCAACTGACTAAGCCACCCAGGTGCCCCTCCTGTGTATTAGTTTCTTTACTTGGTGTAGGTCACTAACAGTTGTTTCGTATTTATCTTTGATATGACTTGGTAAGTTGGTAAGATTCTCAACTCAGGGTAGTTGTTGGACAGCACAGAGATGGTCCTTCTAGCAGGGATACTTTCAGATTAATGTTATTCTCATCTTTGGTTTTCACCACGCTTCTGAGAAAGTGGCGATGAGTAGCTTTCTAGAACTTCTTTAGTGATGGTGTCTTGGATGCACTGAGACACACCTTACATACCCCTCATCAATATGGCATCTGGGAGGAATCTCATACTTCCCAACTTCACCAGAGGACTCTCATTATTGTGATATTTGTCTCCCTCTTCATGCCTTCTCTCATTGTAGTCACTGTTTTATTCAGGTGGTAGCCACATGTAAGTATGGACAGCTGGTTGTCCAGCAATGCAAGAGATAGAAACACTGCATTGGTCACACAAGACTCATTTCATCCATCATTTAAAATTTTTACCTTCTAATCTTTGCAGAGGAAATGGGGTCCTCCTGATGCAGAAGAGAAAAAGCTTCTCCCAGCTGTTATTCATGAAGGGGAATCTCCAATGTTGGTGACAAAACTCCCAAAATGTGTGAAAGGGTATCTGCTGGTTTGTGATGGGTGATTGGCTATTTCACTAAAGGTTAGAAAGATTGATGGAGGCTGATGCCTGGGGAGTGTGGGGGGGAAGTTGCCATATGGGGTGATTACTGTTCTGTACACACAATATCCATTGGCACAGTAACGGAGTGGCCATATATTTGTGGATTTCCTCCTTGGATTTGGTACCCGAAGGTCTCAGTGATCTAGATTTTCTTTGGATGTAGCTCTCTACTCTAGTACCTGTAACTTTAGGAAGGTGAAGAGGCATAATGTGTTCCGAAAATATCATTCCAGGTTCTTCTCTAGAGATGGTTGGTGGAGGTAAACAGCTTGGGATTCTGTGTTGGTGCTAGCACTCTGGGTATGGGTTTAAACATGTTGCTCATAGGATTGGCTACAGCTGTGGCTCCAAACCAACAACCTTACAGCTAAATTCTGTTTCAGTCTGTGGCTGCTGAATACCCACTGGTGCAGACTTAAGTTCTTCTGTGTTTTTTGACATTGCCGAATGAGGTTCCTGTATTCCAATTGCTAGCTGTTCTCTGTGTCACAGCAGGTGCTGGCTGAATATCATGTTTGAGACTTTGAACAGGTTGAGCATGAGATTTACCTTTTGTCCTGGAGTTTAACTGGTGTTAGGGACAACCTCAACTCCAGCCTGAGGTATGCTGGGAGTGTGGGACCCGATGGTGCTCAACAGTAGGCACTGAGTTAGTGATTTGTCCATGCAGTGGTGGTTAAGGAGAAGGTGAGTATGTTGGCCAAATGCATTCTAACTAGATAGAACTACCAGTGTCTGAGCCTCTTGAGGACTCTATCATATAAATTGAGTTGTTTTTAAAAATTTTTTAGCTCTTCCCACTGACTAGTGATGGTTGCTTCAGAGCTGTGCCAGCTACCATGTACCCGTCTGCTTTTCAGATCTCTGAATTTTGTTGTTACTGTCTGTGTTGGGAAACATTTCTCCACGAGTCTCTCACATATGTGCACATCTGGAGAGCGAGGCATTGATTGTTTTTGCATTGGATTATCTTTTCAAGGATATTTAATCCAAGGATGTTCACTTTTCACATTGGATTGTTACCATAATGGCCTCCAACTTTGGGATTGCATCTTTAAAAATCCTTTATTTTGATTTTTGTGGGGTTTCAAAAGAGAAAAAGATGAATGTATTCAATCCATCATGTAAACTGGGATCCTATTTTGAATGAGTTCCCCTTTGCCCCGCACCTAGTCACCAAGTCCTAACAATTCTATATTCTATCTTTCCTTCAGGTGTCTTGAATCTTATAGTTACTATTCTTTCACAGGTAGGCCCTGGAGGCAGAGGTCCTGCTACTGACTAGCTGTGTAACCTTGGAAAAGTAACTTAGGCTCTTGAATTTGCAGGTTACTCACCTATAAAATGGAGATAATAACAGTTCCTACCTTACAGGATTTTCATGAAGATTAAATGAGATGTGGCTCTAAAGCTGTGGTTCCAGTTGATACTGTGGCTGTTCTTAACACAGCCCTTCTTATTTCCTGCTTAGACTCCTCCATCTAAAGATTCACCTACTAGTCTTTACACTCCCTGTTTCTTCCTGCTTCTAACACATGGATGTGATGTCCTTCTTATTTAAAACCATTGCCTTTGGGATAAAGTCTATAAGTCAAGTTCATTTATAATCCATTATTAAGATTAAGTCTCACATCCATTTAATTCCTCTGGGTGTTCTGCCAATGTGCTCTTCTCTTCAAACACATACACACATAAGTGTGTTTTAAATTACAACCACATGGGATGCCTAGGTGGCTCAGTCGGTTAAGCTCAGGTCGTGATCTCATGGTTCATGAGTTCGAGCCCCACGTTGGGCTCTGTGCTGGCAGCTCAGAGCCTGGAGCCTGCTTCAGATTCTGTGTCTCCCTCTCTCTCTCTGCCCCTCCCCTGCTCATGCTCTGTCTCTCTCTCAAAAATAAATAAACATTAAAAAAATAATAAAAAAATAAATTACAACCACATAAGCAAGCTCATCTTTGCTGCAACCTGGCATAGTTTTCATGCATTTGGGCCATGAAAATTCTATTTTTTCTGCCCTGAATGACCTTCCTCAGTTTTCAACTTATGTTTAAGATCCAGTTCTAAAATTATTTCATGTGGTGGATCATTATAATAATGACCTCCAAAGAGTCATGTCTCCCTATGTCAATGTGGCATTCTACTCCTACACTAGAAGGTAGAGTTGGTTTCCCCATCCTCCTCAATCTAGGCTGGTCTTGTGATGTGCTTTGAAGAACAGATTGTGTGTACTTGACATTGCATAAGTTCTGGAGCTTATACCTTAAGAAACCTTGCAGTTTTCTCCCTTGGAACTCTGAGACCATCAGGCTGTGAAGAAGCCCAGTCTAACTTACTGGGGGAGGGATACAAGGTGATATGGAAGAGAACTGAAGTGCCATCTAAGGGTAAGCACCGCTACCAAACAAATGAGTAAGGCCATCGTAGACCTCTAGTCTCAATTGAACCATCAGATGACTAGGGCTTCATGGGTGAGAACAGCAGGAGAACCACCTGGATTGCCAATTCAAACAATCCTGATCATGAGAAATAAAAAAAATCATTATGACTTGTGATGGTTGGTTATGTAGCAATAAAAACTGATATACATCCTTTGGGGCACCTGGGTGGCTCAGTTGGTTAAGCGTCCAACTTCGGCTCAGGTCATGATCTCACGGTTCGTGGGTTCAAGCCCCGTGTAGGGCTCTGCACTGACAGCTCAGAGCCTGGAGCCCGCTTTGGATTCTGTGTCTCCCTCTGTCTCTGCCCCTCCCCTGCTTGTGCTCTCTCTCTCTCTCTCTCTCTCAAGAATAAACATTGAAAAAAATGACATGCATCCTTAGAGAAATGTTCTAGACTTACCCAAGGAAAACTCACAATTCTTTCCTCTGGGCTTTGTTCATTTTGCTATTAGAATACATAGCTCATATAATTATTGGTCTACCTGTGTCTGTTTCTCTCATTAGATTAACAGCTTTCGAAAAGCAGAGATCAGGTTTTCATTTATTTCTACACGTCCTGTGACTACTCTAGTGCCTGGTACATAGCAATAATGGACATTAATTACCCAGGTCATGTATGCATCATTTCCTGAAACGCTTTTCCTTGCCCTCTGGAGCTCATGGTCAATCCTAAATAAAATTTTTCATATCCTCATCCTTTTCAGTTAATTTTCCTTTCCTCTTTTTCTTCCTCAGTGGCTCTGGTTCCCTGTGGCTCTCTGAGGTGGTGGCTATTTTCTCTCCCATGCTCTACACACCATGGCATTTGAAGGCAGGTAAGTGACCCTCTAGCCTCTCATGTCTTCTTTCCCCACCTCTTCTCCAAAGAAACGTTTAGCTTTGACTCTCATGACATCAGATTAAATCATCTATTGCTCTTGTTGTGAAGTCATCTACTGATGCCTAGGCCTCTGTCTCTTATTCCATGAAGATTTTAACCACAGACTCACAATCACTGCCTCTAACTATCCCCCAGTCATGATTTCAATACCCACATAGCACAGTTTCCCCAAATCATGGCCTCTTGGTTCCTTGACCTCCTCTCTTCTAGTGATCTTGCCCTCTATTCTATCTCAGTTACTTATTCCCATAATCCCAATTTCAAACATTCTGCTAGGGATGTCTGGGTGGCTCAGTTGGTTAAGCTTCCACCTTTGGCTCAGGTCATGATCTCACGGCTTGTGAGTTCAAGCCCCGCGTCGGGCTCTGTGCTGACAGCTCGGAGCCCGGAGCCTGCTCCAAATTCTGTGTTTCCCTCTCTCTCTGCCCCTCCCCACTCACTCCCTCTCCCTCTCTCTCTTTCTCTCTCTCTCTCTCAAAAATACATAAGAAACATAAAAAAATCTAAAAAACCTAGAAGAGTGCCCTTTAAAAAAATTCGGCTATCCAAACACCATCCCCTACATTTCCAGCTCTCTTACTTTGGCCTCCAACTCCAAAACTCCTTTCCACTAGACCTACAGTTTATGGTCATGACTACTCTCCACTATTCCTCACCCATCTCATGTTTCACTTCCATCCTTGCTCAGTTAAAATTTAATGGTCAATCATTTCAGTTACTCTCTTGCCTTTCCCTTGATTTATCATACTCTTCATACTTGCGAGAGCCTTAATTAAGTCCACCTTTCTACCTGATACACGTCCAAACCCAGAGAGCTAAATGTGGCTGGAGAAATTGCTTCTCTTTAAATTCATAAATATTAATAATCTCAAGAGGGTCCTTAATGCTACCTCACAGTCAAAACTCTATTTCCTTAGTCCAGTCAATCTCTTTAGACCCCTAGACGACTATTGCATGGCTTCTGATCTCTTCTCAAACCTAATATCTCTACCTTCTTTCCTTTTCATGTTACTAAGAAAATAGAAGCAGTGAAAAGAAAACTACTACAAGCTCCCCCCTCCCGCCATCATGCTTATTTGTACCTCTGTGCATCTACTGCACCTCCATTTCTCTTTCTATGAATGAATTGTACATGTTTTTAGCTAGAGCTCCCCAATTGTCTTGCATTACATTCAATCTCTTACCTGCTCAATGATATCACTTCTTGAAATTTTCCTCCATCTCCTGCACCATTTTTCTCCCCCTATTGAGTCATTGCCATTAATCATACAAGCATACTGTCACTTTCATATTATTTAAAAACCTACGTGTCCTGACTTCATTCACCCGTCTAGATCCTCCTGCATTTCTTCCTTTTAAGGAGAACTCCTTCAAAGATTAATTATACTCACTACCTCAAATATTTCTCCTCCCATTCTGACTTGAACCCACTCCAATAAGGCTTTTTGCCATTCTCCCCTGCCAAATGCTTCATGGAATATGCACTTATCAAGGTCAGCAGTTGAATTCAATTGTCGCTAAATTCAATGGTTGAATCTCAGTCCTTATCTTACATGACTATCAGCAGCTTTTGGCATATTCTTTCCTGAAGCACTTTCTAGAAAATCTGGCTTCCAAGAGACCATGTCCTCCTGATGTTCCTCTTTGTCTCCAGCTGCTCCTTTTCACTTTCTTTTGCTGATTTCTTCGTCTCTCCATAACCCTCATATGTTAGAGTATCCCAAATTGTAGGACTTGGACTGTTTTCTGTTTACATTCAATCCCTTGGTGTGAGGTCATTAATCCCATGGCTTTAAATATCACTTATATTCTAATGACTCATGTGCCCAGTTCAGGCTCTCCCTTAAAATTTAGATCCACACACCCAAGTGCCTACTTGTCGTCTCCAGTTGAATGTCTAGTAGGTCCCTAAAACTTAGCTTGTCTAAAATGGACCTTTTAATTTCTTAGACTTCAGCTACACAAAGAAACAAACCCCCTTCCCCACTCACAGTCTTCCTCATCGAAATTAATGCCAACTCCATTTTTCCAGTTGCGTGAAACCAAAAGTGCAGAGTCATCATTGGTTCCTTTCTTTCTCTCATATCCTACATCCAATCTTTCCCCCAAATACTGTTGATTCTGCCCTCAAACTTGAATTGGAATCTGATCACTTCACACGTCTCCCATGCTGGTAGCCTAGTCTGACTACCACTTTTGCCACAGTCTCCCGACTCCCCAGGGTATGCAGAATGCAATATAATGATCTTGTGTCAGAACATGACAGCTCATGTTTAAAGTTCTCCAGTAGCCTTATAGTGACCAAGAGGTTGCATGATCATGGTCACCATTATCGCTTTGACTTCATCCCTATTACCCTTTCATTTTTTCACTCTACTCTGGGTCCCTTTTCTTAGTTCCTCTGTATGCAAGAACACACTTGCCTTAGAGACTTAGCACTTGCTTTCTGGAATGCTCTTTCCCTCAATATCCACATGACTCAATCCTTCATCTCCCCTCCATCTTTACCCAAATGTTACCTTCTCAGGGAATTCTTCTTTGGCCACCTGTTTCAGAGTTGTGACTCCATCATCCACCTTTCATACTTTATTTTTCTCTTTGACCTTTATCATTAGCTAAAATTCTACAGTTTTTTTTTTTTATTTATTTGTTGTCTCCTCCACTAGAATCTAAAATTCCGTGAGAACAGAAATTTTTAGCTGTTTCATTTATTTCTGAATTCCCACTGGCCAGCAATATTTAGAAAATAGCAAACGCCCAAGAAATATGTGTGGAATGAATGACCAAGTATATTGGAGAAAGAACCAGATGGAAATTCAAGAAATAAAAAAAATAAAATAATTGAAAGTAAACACCTAAAATCTAGATTAAAGAGAAAAACATTTTTCAGAGAACACTACGATATCAACAAAAGAAATATACTCCATGATTCATCTTAGGAATCTAACATAAATTTGATACCCAAAGCAGCAAGAAGGGTAAGTGAGAAAAGCAATAAACACATCGTCCCGTGAAAATTGATTAAAAATCCTAAACAACATTTTATCAAACAAAATCCAGAAGTGTATGAAAAAATAATATATCATAGCCAATATTATAATTCCATTTAGAAAAATTTCAAAATTAGAGCATACTAACAATACAATCAACCTTCATTATCCAGATCTATTTGGCACCTGAGTTTAAACTGACAGTCTGAATAATGAGTTAGGATACTTATGTGTGCCTCAGTTGAGTATATTTATTTTTTAAGGTAACATACACATATTGACTCTGTGTGTGTGTGTATGTTGTTCTATGAATTTTTTTTAAATTTTTTTTTTTTTGACATTTATTTATTTTTGAGACAGAGAGAGACAGAGCATGAACGGGGAAGGGTCAGAGAGAGGGAGACACAGAATCCGAAACGGGCTCCAGGCTCTGAGCTTTCAGCACAGAGCCCGACGCGGGGCTCGAACTCACGGACCGCGAGATCATGACCTGAGCCGAAGTCGGTGCTCAACCGACCGAGCCACCCAAGCGCCCCTGTTCTATGAATTTTGACGTATGTATAGATTAATGTCACCACCACCACCACAATCAGGATACAGGATAGTTCCGCTGTAACCTTATAAAATTCCTTTGTGTGATCCCTTTATAATCATACGCTTCCCCAGTTCTTAATCCTTGTCAACCACTGATCTATCTGTTCTCTGTCACTGTAGTTTTGGAATTTTTTAGAATGTCATGTAAATGGAATCCTACAGGATGTAATCTTTTGAGACTGGCTTCTTCCCCTCAGAAAAATAACTTTGAGGTTTATCTAAGTTGGTGCGTGTATCAACAGTTCACTCCTTTCTATTGATGAATGTGGGTGTGCCACAGTTTGTTTCTTTCTTCACCCACCAAAGGACATTTGGGTTGTGTCTGGGCTTTGGAGATCACAAATAAAGTTATTATAAATATTTAATGAGTTTTTGTCTGAGTGCACGTTTTTGTTTCTCTTGTATAAATACCAAGGAGTGGGATTGCTGGGTCATAAGGTAAGCATTTGTTTAGTATTATAAGAAATGTCCAGAGTTTTTACCTTCCCACCAGCAATGTGTGAGCGTTCCAGTTGCTCCATAGCCTCACCAGCCCTTGGTGTTGTCAGGATTTTTTATCTTAATTATTTTATAAGTATGTAGTAGAAACTGAAGCCTTCTGGCTCCCCAAATTTGGAAAGCGAATAACTAGATTTTGATGATGAGAGAACTCTCTAAAGTTTTATCTTAATTTATTTGGTTGTTTGTTTAGATACGATACAAGCCTATGTGGTGAAATTATGAAGAAAGGCAACAAACTGATCAGGATAAGAGCAGATAGAGGTTACCTACTGAGGGAAGGGAGGCAGATGTCATCCATTAGGCCCATAAGGGGCCTAAGATACTGGTGATGTGTTACTTAGGAAGCAGGCTGGTAGACACATGTGGCCTATTTTAGTATTATACTTGAAACTATACCCATGTGTTTGATATACTTCATAATTAATTTTTGAAGAAATGTCCAAGCATACAAAACACACCAAATCCCCAAAGTACTGCAGAAAAAATATTCTAAAACCACTTCTTCCATGAGTTCAAGTACAGTCAGTTGAAAAACTTAAAAAAAAAAAAGCATTTTGTAGAATTTGAACAGAAGACTTTCTTAAAGCTTGTTTAAATCTAAAATCATTTCTTTAATATGTCTGTGCTTGTGTACATCTCGTAGGCTAAACTGCTGATGGGCTATTCAGGTCAGTAATGAGCTTCTTTCCAGAAGCCTCAGCCTATACACGGAAGGGTGGTCATGGCAAAACCATCCTTAATCATTGGCAAAGAGCAGCTTCTTCTGGAAACCATGACCACAACTCAACTTTGTCTAAGAAGCACATTGAATGTATCATCTTTACTATCCACAAATCTTTAGACACACCCCAGGTCACAATCAGCACTATACAACTCTTCAGTGGCCTTTTCCTATTGCCACCAACACCTTGTAAGGAGAAAGTTTACCTGTAACGACACTGGGAATTTTGGAGAGAAAGCTCTTGACTGTTCTGATGGGCACACCCCCTGTCTTGTCATCTTGCATCTTTGTGATGATGTCTTCAATCTGAAAGAGAATAAGGAAGTGTCATTTTCTCCCATAAAGTAATGATAAATGATACCTTTATTAACAGCCATAATGAACATGTATGAACATGAATGCCAACAGTAGACATAAAAAAACAGCCTCCACCTAGGCAGTCAATAAACATAGTAGCAGGATCTGCAATAAACCAAGCACTGGGGATGGGATGAGGCCATGAGATTATATATGAGAACACAAAACGTGGTCTATAAGAACAGACTCTGAGATCAAGAAGGTAAGGAGGGAGAAATATTAGGATTCCTAATGAGATCCACCATGTAATTCAATATGTCTGCAATGATTCCTCCTCTTTCCCAAGTTGGGTTTATACACAGCCTGGACAATATGAACCATCTGGTCTTTGGGACCAGTGCAGGAGCCAGCCAGAGTCACACAGGAGAAAAGATAAAGACATGGAAAGTTCTGATTCCGAGAAGTCGGAGGACAGGTTTCAGTGGTTGTTTGTGGTGGTGTGAGGGTGGTCACCTTAAGCCAGGACTAAAGTGGGACAAAAGACAGAATCCTTTCCTTTTGGACTAAATAAGTCACATTGTCAAAAGAAAGACCACGGTGGGCTGTGGCTTGAAGTCAGTTAGATTTTATTAATAAAACAAGTTGCAATGTACATATATTGAAAACAGAACAGAGAGAGGAGACGGACTATTAAGGATTTAGGTGCCTAAATTGGGAAACCAATTTGTAGCTAAGAATTTACAAGTCAGATGTAATTTCCTGGGCAGAAAGCTTCAGAATAGGATACAGAACAATCTGTGACAAGGACATAGATCTTATTGTTTGAGGAGGTGGGGGTAGGGAGCGACTGGAATAGGGGAGAAGAGGAGGTTTACTTTTATTACACATCTTATTTCCCTAAGCAAAAGAATATCTGTGAAACGGATTCTCAGAGTGCTTCTATCAAAGATGCATAAAATTTTAAGTCTAGAGATTTAAAACTACAGCCCATCTAGTCTAACATACTGGCAATTGCAGTTTGAGGTTGACTTTCTCAAAGTCATATGGCAACTTGTTTGATAGACATAAATAACTTGTTAAAAATAAATAATGAGGTTAGGATACAGAATAACTTGATAATAATATATAATAGCTAAAATATATTAGGAATGTATTATGTGCTAGGTGTTATTCTAAGTATCATACAATATTATCCTATTTAATGTTTATGATTACTTAATAATCTAGATTCCACTGTTATCCTCATTTTTCAGATAAAAAGATCTAGTGAGGTGTATCAACCAGGGTAGACCAGATTAAATTATTGTAACAAATAACCGTCAAATTCCCAATGGCTCAGTACAGCCGTGTTTATTTCTCTCTCATGGCTCAAGTCTATCACAGGTCACCAGGGGGACTCTGCCTACTGTAGTTACTAACTAGGCTGATGGAATAGCTACCATCTAGAATGTTGCTCGTCATTGTGCTAAAGGGACAAGAGAGAATTCTGGAGAATCTGGTATTGGTTATTAAATGCTATAGCCAAGAAGTTACATATGACACCTTGGCTCAGAATTCTTTGACCAGATCTAGTTACACAGCACCACCCACCCACAAAGAAGCCAGGGTTCCAGTCTTCTTGGTGCCAAGAGGGGAGGGGAACTGACCATCTATGAACAGTGTCAATGACCGCCACAGAAGTTAAGCAACCTTGCCAAGGTCACACAGTTACCCATTTGTGGATCTGAGTTTAAACGTAGCCACAGACCTTAGATCTCAGGCTTCTTACCCCTGGGCTGCTCTGCCACCCAATAAGATTCCCATAAAAGCAGCCGAGCAGGGAGACCATTTTCCTTTGGATATTTCTGGGTTTTCCTGAGAAGTACTGATAATGAGAAAGAATCTTAAGTTCCTGGCCCTTTAGGGAGTGGATGAATATATCATGCTAAAAATAAAGGTAAGTCTCTGAAGACCCATTAAATGATAGGATAAGAAAAATTTTCATCCACATTCCTGGTAATAGTTTCAGCTAGTGCCCTGCCTTGCTGCCCCTAAACTCAACCCAATGATTCAGAGTAGTCTGAATATTCCTTACTGATAGCCAAGGAGACTTATTCCTAGGAAAAATGGTCATGTTTTCAAGGTAATCTATGCTTTTGATCTAGTGTGCTATCTGAAGCCAGAAGTATCAGTTACCCTGATGCTTTTAATAAAATGGACTCAAAATCATCGGGAATTGGAGGCAAGCCAATATTTCAATTCAGTTAGATACCTGACTTGTCATTAGATGATAGCAATTTCCAGTCTCTGCTGATGTGGGCTGGATTTAAAGACCGGCTATGCAGAGGAAGCCTCCACGATTCGTTAGTCATTGCACCACACCACTGAATCTTAAAAGGATGTATTTATTAAAGAAGACTTCTCTTTTCATGTGGGCTCACTATGTGCCAAGAGGTATATTATTTATCAGAGGTTACAGCTAGGTCAAAAGGATAACCCCCTTAAGTGACCAGAAAGGGAATTACACTGCAGCATAGTTTACAACACAAGATGGGTGAAAGAATGTTCATTGGTCCCCCGTTCTTGAATCCTCCATAGTATGAATATATACCCAAGTCCTTGCCCTGGCCTCATCATGATGAGCAGGGAGTCTGCCCCTTGACTTTTAGGCTTGGGCCATGTGACTCGCCTGGCAAATGGGAGGATATTGAACATGATGTGAGCAGAGGCTTTTAATGCACCTGCTTGGTCATGCTCAGCCTCTTCTCTTGCCCTCCTATATCAGATAGCTGTTGTTCCAAGAAGGGTGAGACACATCTGGAGCAGAAGGGACCCAACACATAGCTAGACAGGTCAAACCTCAGTTGACCTGCACACCCATGAGCTTATTGTTGTATGTCCCTGAGTTTGGGTGGTTTGCTATGCAGAAGAATCGTGGCTCTAGCTTACTGATACAACAGGGCTCTAAAATAAATGCACCTATCAAAAATTGCTGAAGCCACACAAATGCTTAATGACAAGAATCAATGAGTCCTGGAGGTCGGGTATCCTAAAATCCAATGCTTTTTAAGAATCTAGAAATTCCAATTACACCACCTACCATTTTCTTGAAAATTCTTAGGGCCTTACACTCCTCTGCAGCCCATTCTGTTGTTGTGTCAGGAAAATCTGTGATAGCTGAGGTTGATTCCAGAGCACGGTCCATTGCAACATCAGCTAATAATACTGCTTTTGAATATATATATATATATATATATATATATATATATTTTTTTTTTTTTTTTTTGGGGGGGGGTCATGGTTTCTGGTAAAATGCTAAGAGTACAGACCTACCAAAAAATCAAAAGTGGGCTCCAGGAGCTTATATAAATTATAATGGCACACATTTTCAGAACACCTGAAGAACACCTACATATGATCAACACTGTCCTCGGTATTATTTTGAATAGATTGACTAATGTATTTCTCGGTCCTGAAAGTTACTCAGTAAATATGTTGAAATTGAGGCTTAGAGAGGTTAAGTGATTTTCCCAAGGACAGCTAGTAAGTGGCAAAGCCCAAATCTTTGTCCAAGTCTTCCTGACCCTAATGCCCAAGCTCGATCAAATCCAAGATTCATCTTATTTTCAGTGTCTGCTGACAGGGCTCCTGAGTTACAAGGCACTTAATACTGTTTGCATTGAAGGGGAAGTTCAGCCCAGCCCTAAGGGGGTGGAGAAGGAAACAGAGAAATCGATCCAGATAATCAGATTATCAACCATCTCAGGATTTATTTCTGTCCAATGACTGCTGATGCTTTGCTGCTCGGTGTTTTCTCTCTTTGTCCCGGAGTCTTGGCACGATTTATCCTCTACTGGTAGATCACAGCTCCTGGGCTGGGAACGGGGAGATGGGGAGGTATATACTTATATTTCCTTGACTATTCAGTCCCATCTAACTTTTGACACTTTTTGTTCCTGGAAAAGGACAACATCAATTCGCTCCTGGAGAAGGGCAACATCAATTCGCTGACATCCTTTAACATGAAGCTCTGTGTCATTAGGAAGAATGTTCCCCTGTGGCAATCAATAAGAGGTTGGCTCTTATTTGACAGCAAGTGATGCAAAAAACCTACTTGGCAAGCTCAGCCGGTTCTGCATGGATGAGTCACAATGACCAGGACGCCCTTCTGCAAAGGCGCTCAAAACTCAGCACTGGCATGCAGGTAGAACATTCTTCCAAAGAGCAGAGAAAATGGAAACCATTACACCACAGGGTGGGTTTCCTCTGAACTGAGGAATGTTATGGGACAGGAAAGTTATAATTCACGGAAATAGCTGTGGGGTGTAAGAGAAGAGTGAGGAGAAGCAAAATCATCTCTTCACAAACGGAGGCCCCAGAAGGACAGTGGGAAGAACACTGGTCTGAGGCCCGTGACAAGTGCTAGCCTTAACCTCACTGATTTGCTGTGTTGGCCCTGGACGAGTGATTTAACCTCTCTGGACTTTACTGCCCTCATCTACAGTGATAGGCCTGGTTGCTAAACTGAGACTTCTAGTCCCAGAACACAAGAGACTTCTCTGACTTGACCAATGCAAAGCAGTGTCTGCAAGAAAAGGACAGGACAGGCAGTCAGGCCTCTGGCTTCCCATTCCCCACGCGGCCCATCTGCCAGGCCGCCCCATGCAGAATGCTTCTCTGTGCTGAGGTGCAAAGTAGGGTGCTGAGCAAGACTGGGGAGTTTTGATGTTTTCAGAAATCATTTTGGACAAACGGCATCAGAAGCCAGATACAGTCATGATCCAAAGAGGCCCCGATGCTGCTCCTTATTGATCAGTTCCATGCCTGCCCATCTCTGCTTATATAGATGGCGCTCCTGACAGAAATGACCAGAGGACAGTATTACTTTTGTTTGTGTAAATTAATGATCTAGTGAACGAATTTATTTAGCTCCTCCAATTTTTCCTCGGTGGAAAATTAAAAATCTTCGAGAATAGGCAAACTATGTTGCCATTTAAAAAACAAAAACAAAAAACAAACAAAAAAAATCAACAACAACTTTAACACAGAAAGTATGCCTCAGGCATGAGGTCTTTTCTACTGAAGCATTTCATCTTGACTTTGCCATCAATTGCCTGTTTCTAGCTACTAAAGCCTGTTACTTCGGCTCCCGCATTTCATTAAAGACATCTTCTGTTCTGGTGTCCGGGAATGAGTGAAAATGACTCTTTGGACACATCTTATCAGCCCAGAGGCAGGAATCAGAGCTGGCAAATGATAATCATATTTCTTCATCCAAAATGTGTATGCTTCACTGAGCATGCTCTGTCCCATATGTGTTCCATAAGATCAGGCTAGGTCTCATTTTTATTTTTAAAAACATAGCACACTGCTATTCTCTACTTAAATGTACTCAGCTTCCCTTACTGGTTTAGTGGACATTTATTGAGCACGTACAAAGTGCCAGGTAGTTTTAGTTTCTACGGTTACAAAAGTGGGTAAAAGACAGTTTGTTCCCTTCCATAAGGGACTAATACATTTCAGAAAGACTCAGGCCTCGAGACTCAAAGTTAAGGTTGTGACAACAGAACCAAGTGTGGGCTCCCAACAAGGTTCACACGGAAACACTAAGGAATAGTATTTTCAGAGGTCTTCAAAAGGGGACCTCCCCTCCCTTTTTTGCTATCCTGTTCAAAGGACTGTGATTTCAGTGGCAGGAGGGGAGGCTGGAGATTTCCTTGTGTTAGCTACAACAATGATTGAAATACCTGTTAGTCTGTTTTCAGTTCAACTGACTTTTGAATCATTGTATCAGTCTAAAATGCTTTTGATAAAAAGCAAAAACAAAAAACAAAAAAAATCCAACCTCTAAACACGGGGGATTATTTTTCCTACATAACAAGCAATGCGTACGTGGGTGTCTGATAGCATTATTGCAGGCATGCAGTTCTATGTGAATGTCCATCTTGGCCTTTCCCTTGTGGTTGCCAGAGAGCTGCTCCTGCTCAAGGCATCACTTCCACGTTGCAGAATAAGAAGAAAGGCGGGAAGAAGGGTGGGGGTGTTGGTATGGCTGTACTTGTTCCTTTTATCCAATAAGCATATACCTTCCCAGAAGATGCCAACAGATCTCTGCTCTAGTCTCACTGGCCAGAGCAGGGTCTCATGGCTACATGTGGTTGCAAAGGGCGCTGGGCAGAGGGTAGTTTATCTAGCCTCTATATCCCACGGAGGCGTGGGAAGAGGGGAATGAAAATGTGGCTGACTTTGTCTGGCAGAAAGTTCCTGTATTAAAGAACATTCATTAAGGATGGTTGGGCAGGTCTGGATTTCTCCCTGATCTGTTCTCCAGGCCGCAGCCTGTGATACTCGTGAAGGAAAACTTCATCATTTAACTCCCCTACTTAGAATCTGTCTATGGTTTCTAGTGATTACTCTGTTATAGGCTCTTATAGGATCCTCTGTCTTTTGTCTATATTGGTTATCACTTTAACTTGTACTTGCATTTTCTGTTACACTTTCTCATCATTTAACCCTAATAGTAGGTGCTTAGTAAATATATATTGAAAGAATAATTGAATGAATGAATGAATGACATGAGTGCTATATTCTTTTTTTAGTTGAAGAATAATGGACGTACAATGTTCTACAGTTTTAGGTGTGCAACACAGTAATTCAATATGTATATACATTACAAAATGGTCACCACAGTAGGGTCTAGGTACTATTTGTCACCACACTAAGTTGTTACAATATTATTGACTATATTCCCTATGCTGTACATTACATCCCCTCGTCTTATTTATTTTACAACTAGAAGATTGTACCTCTTAATCCCCTTTGCCTATTTCCCACCATCCCCCCCGCACCTCTCTCCCCTCGGGCAGCCACCAGTTTGTTCTCTATATCTCTAAGTTTGTTTCCATTTGTCTTGCTGGTTCTTTTGCTCTGTTTTACACATATCAGTGAAGTCGTATGGTATTTATCTTTCTCTGTCTTATTTCATTTGGCACAATACCCTCAAGGTCTACCCATGTTGTTGTAGATGGCAAGATTTCATTCTGTTTTTATGGCTGAGTAATATTCCATCATATATATATATATATATATATATATATATATATATATATATAACATTCTTCTTGGGGTGCTTGGGTGACTCAGTTGGTTAAGTGTCTGACTCTTGATTCTGGCTCAGGTCTCGATCTCACGTTTTGTGAGATTCAGCCCTGCGCTGGGCTCTATGCTGACAGTGCGAAGCCTGCTTCAGATTCTCTCTCTCCCTCTCTCTCTCCCTGCCCCTCCCTTGTTCTCTCTCTCTCTCTCTCTCACACACACACACACACACATACACATACACACACTAAATAAATAAATAAATCTTTATCCATTCACTTATCTTTTTTTAGAATTAAAAAAAATTTTTTTTAATATTTATTTTTTACTTATATTTGAGAGAGAGAGAGAGAGAGAGAGAGAGAGAGAGAGAGAGAGATGGAGTGTGAGCGGGGGAGGGGCAGAGAGAGAGACAGAATCCGAAGCAGGCTCCAGGTTCCGAGTTGCAAGCTGTTAGCACAGAGCCCGAGGCGGGGCTCGAATCCATGAGCACTGAGATCATGACCTGAGCTGAAGTCGAATGCTCAACTGACTGAGCCGCCCAGGAGCCACTATCCGTTCACTTACTGATGGACATTGAAATTGCTTCCGTATCATGAGTGCTATATTCTTAAAGAACTTTATTTTGGATTCCAGCATCAAATGCGATGCTTGATATATTAGCATATATATTAATATATTATTAATATGTATTAATTATAATTATATTATAATTATATTATAATTAAATTATATAATTATTATTAATATGTATTAATATATCATTAATATATTTGTATATTACATATGACATATTAATACATATTATGCATATTATATAATATACCTATATATGATATATGATATATATATGATCAAATATAATATATATTCATATATATTCATTATGTATATATATGAATATATATAAATACATATATATTAGGGTTTAGGGGTGGTATATGTTCGCTTTAAAGTAAACTTGGTATTTACATTTTTAAAGATCATTCTGCTTTGGAAATGGATTAAATGAACAGAAATCTCAAGATTCCGTGAACCTTAGCAACCGTGTTCAAGGAATTGCTTCATAGGCACCCAAGGATCAGTTGAGCTTGGAGAAGTTCCCCAATGTACTGTGCCCGACATTACCCAGGGGCAATGCCAGGGTAGAAGGATAGGCAGTGTTACTTGTTTAGCCTCCTGGAGGCTTATTTTTATGGCTTTAAGCATTACTATATGCAGCGCTTCATAAATTACTTTTATGGAAAGCATTTTCCCCCATTTAATTGAAGAGAAAAACGGAAAAGGATGACATTCTAGGTCAGTGAACAAATGGGTTGATGACATTTTAGGGGAAATGACTTTCCCCTGAGCTTGGCTGGAAGAGCAAAGCTTTAGAAGGCATAGTGTCTCTTGTAAAAGAATCTATTGTTTGCTTGGAAATATGAGTGGAACAGGTCCTCCGGGTGAGCCATGGAATAAGGAATCTCCAACTGCAGAACACCAGCTACAGTGCAAATGAGGAAAATGGACCCTGATCAATGAAACATTCTAGCAATGTGAGAGGACCTAAAATCTCTATTACAATCTTCTCAAATTGCCCTAATTTGTGTGCCATCTGCTTCTTATTTTCCTCCCTTTATAGAGAAACACACTGATACTTAGGGACAGCAAATTGTCCAAGGCCAAATGGGGCTGTTGAATAATGAGATTACTGGTACTGAACTCAGGCAGTCTTGCTTCCGAGCTGGCTCTCCGGATCACCACGCCAGCAGTCAGGGCAGCTCCCAAGCAGACCCCGGTTCACCTACGGCTTTAGCAGAGCAGAAGGTGCAGAGGATGGGACCACATCCTATACTTAAAAGTTTAGTACATAGTGTGGAAGGCAGAAAAAACCCGATCCCCTCAAAAGGTGTCTACATCCTGATTGGTGGAACCTGTGAATACGTTACCTTACATGGCAAAAAGAGACCCTGGAGATGTGATTAAAGTTAAGGACCTTGAGATGCAGTGGTTATCCTGGGTTATGCAGGTGGGCTCAGTCTAATCACATGAGTTCTTGAAAGATGAGGACCCTTCCCAGCTATCGTCACTTAGAGAGAGCGTAACCATAGAATAAAAGGTCAGAGAGATGAGACTCTGTTGGCTTTAAAGATGAAAGGAGGGACTACAAGCCAAGGAAAGTGAACTTCAGATGTTGGAAAAAGCAAGGAAACAGATTGTCTGCTAGAGCCTTCAAAAGGTATACAGTCCAGCCAAAGCCTTGATTTTAGCCCAGAGACACCCATTCTAGACTTCTGATGACCAGAACTGTATGATCATAAATTTATCTGTGTTAAGCCATTGAGGTAATCTGTTACAGCAACAAGAGAAAACTAATACACACAGTGACCCCCTTGCTCATGAATCAGTGTTTGGAAAATCAGTATTCTGCATTGTTTCCAAAACATATCAGTATTTTCTCCTCCTGGGGAGGCAGTAGATGGGATTTCCCCACATTCCACTGCTCTTTGTCCCTTTTTTGACAGTCAGACCAGTGGTCAAGCGGCAATTGTGATGGTCTGCTTGGGGGAAGATGTCAGGGTTGAGGATGGCGAAAACATCTGTCCATAACCTGAAGTAATTTCTTCCATGACATTTTAAACGCTTCAGTTTCTGGTCTACCAGGGACCAATTAGATGGGTGGCTCAGAGGTTACTTCCAAGGGCTTCTTAAATGGGTCACAGTAGCCCATTAATTAATGCCAACACCACGTTCTACACATGGAAAAATAAATACGATTTTTATGTCCCATCTCAGATTTGATCTTATCACGTTCTTCAGCCTGGCCCACCAAAGGGAACTAGCCCACAAGGAACACCACGTGGCCACACAGCCCAAATAATTAGGTAAGCAGGATAAAACACTCCAAATTCGAACATGCACCTTTTCATATTATGTTTCTATAGAAAGATTCTAGTTTTAACATGTATATCACCTTCCTCTTGGATGGAGAAAAAGCCTCACAATATCTTTGTTTCCAAAGAGAAACTGGTCCATCCAGTGTCCTGGAACATCACTACAAATTTTTTTCCTCCTGGAGAGGAGCAAGGAACATAAGACCTGTCCTCCCCTCTGACCCCACGGACATCCCGGACTCTGCAATCACTCATTCTTTCTGGCTCACTTCCTTCCTGACTCTACCTCAACACCTTCCCCTACTCCAAACTGAACAGCTGAACTGGCAACTGGAGTGAATTTAAGGGCTTGGAATGATTTATGTAAATTTTCTCCTCCTCAAAAGCCTGCTGTGGCTCCCTACTGCTACAAAATAAATGCCAGGTTTCCTACTATGGAATTCAAGGCCCTCTATGATTTGGCGTCAAACTACCTTGCCAGCATCAGCTCCCAGAATGCTTTGTGTTTTAGGACACGCCCATCTTCCTTCGAACAACAACCTCTTGTGCCCCATCCTGGCTCATGACCTGCTTCACCTAGCCACTGCAGACCCATCTGGATCCTAGTCAGGTGTTCAGGCCCCACCCAAAAGCCCCTCCTCCAGGGGATGGCCCTCGATGTTTCCAGTACGTGCGCACATATATATTATAAGTTGCCTATAATTTTTACTTCCTTCTTCCATTCCAAGGGTGTGAAGCAAGAGCCAGGACGTGTCTGCTTTGCTCAGGACCACCTGCAGCCTGTGCTCAGAAGATCCCGAGGTGGCAACTTCTTGGTTGTAAACGCATCCTTGTAGTTGGCAATGTCACCACCCTTGGCTCTCCAGGGCCCATCCTGCCCAGCTCTCCTCGGCTCAGTGATGGTGATTCTGTGTAGTGTGGTTTCATCTGCACCTTCCAGCCTGCCCCGAGAGGTGCACCCCTCGCTGTTTTCTTGGATCACAGCCTCACTGCACTTGACTGTGCCATTTTCTCTTCCTGCGCCGTTCCCTTTTGTTGGTTATGCCATTCTTCATGTCTGATGCCCCTACCTGTTCCCGTGAGCACAAGAGTCACCCCTGACGGAGGAGACTGAGACAAATCATGGTGTGGGGGGAGGGGGGCCCAAAGAGGCAAAATCAGGTTAAACAGTCCTAAAGGGGAAATAGGAGGTGAATCATCACTTAACTGCAAGTATATTCGAATGTTCACTAGGTGCTAGGTGCTGGGAAACCAGACAGGCAGGTCTTCCCTTCGTGCTCACCTTTTAGGGGGAGGCCCTTCAAGGATGTTCAATGAGCCTAAGGAAGAGGGCACAGTCCCCAAGGGGGCCTTCCAGGAGACGGTACAGTAACACCACTGACTTCGGGTGATTCCTGCCTCTAATCCCGAGGAAGCTCCTGAGCCTGTAGCATTCTGGGGTCCTACTGGACCCCGGGGGGCAGGGCCCTGGACAACCCTGACTTGTGCTGCCAGATGGACAGCAGCAAGGATTCCATTTTGGGTTTCACGTCTCATGCGTCTCCTGCTCGTAACCAATGCTGCTTCTGAACATGCCAGCCCTGCGTCTGATGTTTTCTGGAACACATTATCTAAGGGATGCTGGAGTCCCCTTCCAGGGCTGTAACTGATTGCCCAGAGGTTGTGGTCCCACCTGCAGAGTTTGGCTCCTTCCCCTCACTACCCTCCTGTGCCATAAAACACCCTGAGCCTCTCTCCACTTCTTATGTGAAGGAAGAATGCGCCCTCCCCCACCCCTGACCTGGTCTTTCTGAACTGGCTAGTCTCTCACTTTCATTCCGGCCACCAAGGGATTAAACAGAATAGACCAAGGAACGATGGGTCATTTTCTCATCTTCTTAGGCTTGATAATATTTCCCCAAATTTCTTTAAATCCATGAATTACTTTATTTTAAAGACCAGCAATTTATTTCTAAAATTTAAATGAGTATGGAGGCAAAGCTCTTAGAGCACAGTGCCCGGCACAGAGATAGTTGTTCCTGATAAATGTTCATCTCTCCTCCTTCAGAATAGATCGTAATTTCTTCTTACATCTGACGCAAGGGAGTAACCACAGAAGATTCTACCACTCCCTTCAGAAGGCCAGGGATGAGCCCTTCTTTTGTGTCATTGCCTCAGAGGACAGCACCTGCTACCAGAGAGCCACGATTTCCAAAAGGTGTCCCTAAAGTCACTTCCCACTGGATGGGGCCCACTTTGCATAGGTTTCCAACTACAGAGAAAATGATTATTTCATTGCCCAACTCCGCATTGCCCCACAGCTTTTCAGAGCAGCGTGGTTTTTTTTTTTTTTTTTTTTTTTTTGGCCTTAAATCCCAAGCCCCACCACGAGGCAGGATAAAGAAGCAGAACTGTCCAGTCCAGAGACAGCGCCTTGCCAAGGGGAGGCCTAGGACCTGCCTAAAGGAAAGACAAGCTTTGCAAGCCCAGGAAAAGGTGTCCCCTTTAATTTCCAAGTCCTTTGCCTATGGCTCCTGAGATCACAGATTAAAAGAACAACTTATTTTTCATCCCCAAGATAATGAGATGGAAGACAGTATCTATTTCTCTGATTTAATTCTGATTTTACTCTAAGGAGCCTGAGCAACTCTGGGAAGCATTCGATGGATTGCCAGCTGCACACTGCAAACGGGGATAAATACCAAGATCTGAAAATACACCCGGCAACGCACCCGTTCTCCCTTGGGAGAATGGCAGGGTCATTTGCCATGACTTCTGTTAATCACCCAGATTAAGTGGCTGGCGTCCTCACTTTGTTTTTAGTCTCCCAGTAGCTCTCCTGCCTCAGGAGGACAAGCGGCAGGTGGGGCCCGGGAGCCACAGGGGTGAGGGTGTGGGGGGTGGGGTGCCCAGCCCCAGCCCCACCTACGGGGGGGGGGGGACAGGTGGGTGGGGCAAACGTGGCCAGGCTGGGCTCCAGTCAGGAGGCCAGGTCGCCTAAGGTTTCGTGTTATGTGAATGTTGCTGCCTGCCCCACAGGGTCCTCGGGAGGCACAGCGGAGAAAAAGATCTTAACGCAGAACAGCCGGTACCCATTCTCCATCAAAAAGAAACTTCTTCCCCTATTTGTGGGTTGCGGAGCTGCCCGGAGCCAGGAGGTGGAGAGGAGGGACGTGTATCAAGAAACGACTGGGTTTGAAACACCGACTGCCCACAACAATATGGGAGGGAGTGGGTTTTATCCCCCACTTGAGGAGCAGGGCTTTCGCAGGGCCTAAACCACCTGGGGAGGGGTGTCGACCCCACCTGGTGGGGGAGGGGCCGGTTTCAGAGCCCACTCACAGCAGAAAGACCTGAGTCTCAGATGTGACTTCCATGGGTGGCTTTACTGCTTGACAGGAGCTCCCTGTCGCGCTGGTGATATTCTTAGCACGCCTCATTGCGACTCCCCTTGTGATGGCTGAACTGTGTCTGCCCCCAATTCTTAGAGTCCCCCAGTGCCTCAGCACGGGGCCTCGTTTGGAGATAGGGTCTTTCTAGAGCGAATCATGTTAAAATGAGGTCCTTAAGCTGGGTCCTAATCCAACCCGCTTTATAGAAAGGGGATATTTGGCCCCAGAGATGTGTAAAGAGGGAAGATGGGAAGACACAGGGAGAGGACAGCATCCACAAGCAAAGGAGAGAAGCCTGGGACAGATCCATCCATCACAGCCCTTGGCTGTCACCAACTTGACCCCGAATTGGAGACTCCAGAAATTTGAGTCAAAATATTTATGTTGTTTAGGCCACCCAGCCTGCAATACTTTCTTACAGCAGCCCTAGCGAACTGGTACATTCCTCCTGACTCTGCAGACCACAGACTTTAATTTTTTCCAGTTATTTCTGTTCAGCATGTGATGAAAATAATTTCCTCTCCCTTCTCTTCCCCTCCCAGGCTCCCGTTCCCCAAACACACACACACGCTCACACACACACACACACACACACACACACTCTCCCAGGAGATGATGACTAATTATTTTCAGATTAGACAGTGTTCCACGTGCCAAATGAACTAATTTGACATCTTGTGTATTGTCTGGTTCCCTGGAAGCCACACAGCATACTACCTCGAAGCTCTCGCTTTCTGAAAGCCAAGACTATGTCTAAGATTAGGGCTGAGAATGAATGCCAGATTCACAGACCAGATTCACAACTATGAGGGTCAGGAAGACACTGTTTTCCAGAATCAGGAGTGAGGGGTGTCATGATTAGAGTTGGTCTTTTGTTTGTTCTAAAACTATGTGCGATAAGGAATATATATAAACTCCCACACTTAGGGCACAGACACATGGATAAAACACCACACAAATGGTTTGAGACATTAATGACTTAGCAGCCCAAATGTAAGATATTTTGCTGTTGAGTCAACTGAAAACTTACAATATAATGTGGCAGCAAGCAAACCCCAAAAGATCAATTTGATCTTAGGATGCATTAATAGAAACATAGTGCCCTTAATGAGGGAGGTGATAGGGCCCTCATCTTTGTACTGATGAGGCTGCACTTAAAATGCCAAGTTCCCTTCTGGCACCAGACTTAAGAGGACACCCATGAACTGCAGCCAACATAAAAGCAAGTGACCTAGATCTTAATGACAGCATTAAATGGCAAGGGTAGAAGTTGGCAGGGCAGTGATTAGTCCCTCATCCCAAGTATCTACCAACTTAAATAAAATCATAGTCCAAGTAAAAAGTGTGCTTGCTCTGCAAATGCAGCCCCCCAGCGAGGACTGCAGCCCTTGGCCCTTTCTGTGTAGAGATTCTGGACCTGCCACTGTCCAGCTCCTGAAGTGCTTCTTGAGCCAAGGCATGGCCCCTAGGAGTCACTTTTGCACCTTAAAATGCAACGAAGTCAGCTTGGAAGAGAAACTTGTTAGCCCATTAGCCTAGTCCTCCCTGGGGTGAGTGGGTCCATTCAAGGTGTGAATTCTCTCCAGGGAACTCAGGGAAGAAGACCCCCTAAAAGATAGGAGACAGTGGGAAGTGGAGGGAGAGGTGGGGGTGGAGGGGGCAGTCTGAGACTTGAATTCTAAGGGGGGAGGGTCCAGGTGGGGGCTTCAGGCAGAAGGGGTGTGGGTGGAGTTGGGATAGAAGGGCCTCCCTAGAGCCCTGGGGGCGGGGTGGGGGGTGGGGGTGGAACAAAGTGTCCTGGAGGGAGGGGAGATGTTGAATGGGGCGAAGGTCTCCTGTCCATATGCCCCCAGAGTGGCTTTTCTGCCTGCGGTCCTTCCTCTTGCTTTGTCACAAGGGAATCACTTCCCCTCTGCAGGTCTCAGTCTCCTCATGAGTGAATTGGACCGGCTCCATCATGGAACACATTTTTGCAGAATATGCTTAAGACACAATTTCCCTCATTTCTCTGAAATCCCAGTGCCTCAGTGGGTGCTATTCGGGTTTCTGGGTCCTTCCAGGTCCATCCAGACCAGCCTGCCTCATCCCTCCTGCCGTCAAGGTAATGATGGCTCTGGTGGGAGGGGTGGAGAAGTGAGAAGGAAGAAGTGCTCCCTGACTTGCCTACCCTGTGAGCCACCTGCCCTGCCTCTTCCCCAGGTCAGTGTAGGGTTCAAATGAGACATATATAGAAGCCCCTTCAAGAGCTGGGAGGGGCCACACTTGGCCTGCTGCCCCTGGGGTGTGGGGGGGGGCTCTGCACGAGCCTCAGGGGGGTGGGTTCTGGCCTAGTTGGGGGCTTTCCAGGACTGAGCCTTATGGAGAAGGACACATCATCCAAAATATAAGTGGGTTCCCTCAAAATGTCCCTTTTGTCCCCAAGGGGCCTCCTTTGGGACCGATTACTTGCTGGCTCAGACATTCTCCCTGGCTGTTCTGGAGCCTGGGGAATTGGGAGGCAGAGGGTTTAGGAGCGGGATTGGTGAGGTGGAGGGAAGCCACACAACCTGCGTTTGCAATAATGTGTGTGCCGAGGAGAGAGGAAACTTCCATTTGATAATAACTTCTGACAGATAAAAAGCCTTTGCCAACAAGTAGGTCATTTTGGGATGCAGAGATTTGATGGGAATAGAAATCTGATGTGTGTGCGCGCGCCCTTGACTGTGTGTGAACTTGTTACCTTGCAGTGCTGGTGGGCATTTAGATTTCAGTGGCTTGGCTGTGAGGGAACAAGAGCCCTTGGGGAATGTGATGGCTAGGGGCATACCTCCTTGAGGTCACTGGGCCCATCGGGAAGGGCCCTTTCCCGGCATCTGCGCTCCACGGGGGAGCAGTTGGGTTTGAGCCCTGAACACCAGCAGAAGGAACACTGCACAAATCTAGCACCGCAGTGAGTGGCTGGGAGAAACAGGATTTTGACAGTGGAGATTGTTGATGGGGTGCAACACAGCAGTGGGGACTATGTCCAGGGGACAGAAAGAAGCCAAGGGGCTGCCTGGAATTCTGAGCATTTGCAGAAGCAGGCGTGACCGTGATCCCCATCCGAGTGGGAGACAAGAGCATTCTCCGGATGACATACCAGTTAGGTCCCCTCCCCTCCCTTATCTCTCCCCAAGCTGGCTGTCCTGCCCTGTGGCTCAGGCAGGAGCTGACTGCATTCTCAAGTGTGTGTTCAGAGTTGAAAAAGCTCAGACAAAGCATCAACAGAGACCTTTACTTGACTCGATTTCATAATATTTATTAAGTTTTTTCCTAAATCACCATTTGCTGCAACCAGATTACTGTGCATCCTCGGAGGATGTCCCATTCCCAAGGGGGACGGAGGGGGTGGGGGTGGGGCTGGAGCCTGAGACCCACAGTGGGGTGGTGCCCCACCGTGGACCAAGAGGCGCACAGAACTCAGCCTTGCCTCTAACGAGCTGCATTACCATGGGCGAGTCCCTAACACCTCTGTGCCCCAGTTTCCCGTTGCAAATGAAAGGGTTTCAATGGTTTCTAAAATCTGCTCCAGTTCCTACAATCTCTACGATTCTGTCCTCCAAATATACAGCTTGTCGTGGCTCCTCAGGACATTCAGGAGATGCCATGTTCCCTGGAGAAGGTCCCCCTCCTCTGGACCCCCATGCCCCTGTCTCCTGCCATGGCCTCTCCCGTTCCTCCACAGGAGAGGCTGGTTTCCGGCACTAGGCAGGGAAGCGTGCCAGCGTTCTGGGGTTCCAAATCGGGACGTCCGGTGTTGCTGTCTCCCCACATTCTCCTGGGGGTGGATCGGTAATGAAGGTGATATTTTGACGTTCCTGTGCCTCATTCTCCCCTCTCTCTCATTGCGTCCAAACTCAGATGGGAACCGGGCGTGTTATTACATGGACTCTCTAACCCCCGGCAGCAACCCTGAGGTTCCCAGCGTGAGGGCGAACCCGCCACGTGGGAGGAGACGGTGCCAACTCTCTCTTTGTTGGTGAAGCTTTAAGGGCTCTGCAAAACCCCACTGTAGTTTGCGAGCCATCTGGAGCCTGCAGGAGCTAAGTTCAAGTTGTTCTCAAGGAGACCTGCTGCTGGCAACGACCCACAGTGTCTGGCAGACGGTTTCCTCAGCCAAGTAGAAGCTCGGGCCTGCAAACAGCACCTCCAAAGTAACTCGGGCTGAACCGTGTCTAGCCGGACACGGAGCCAAGAGTCCTTTTCGTTAAATAATTCACAAGCCACCCCTGGGTATGTGAACACAGCTCTGGCTAATGTGGGCCGACAGGTGATTTCATGCATCATTTAACTCTTTGCATTGCAGAGGAATGCAGCAGAGATGAGATAATCGGAATAATTTCACATTTGTAAACAGCTTTTTTTTTTTTCTCGAAGGAACAAAATATTGCAAACACGAAGTGTAAAAGAAGCCTTCATCTGGATAGGCCACGGAGAAAAACAAAATTGGGCATTTGTTAGAATAATTAATGGGACAAACCCCTTCCTCTATGGGGTGGTGGGAGGTGCTGCTTGCACTTGGCTCTAAAGAAAGTGCAGTGAAAGTCAAGTTGAGAGGAGGGGAGAGAGGGAGAGGAAGAGGGAGAGTGAGAGAGAGACAATGAGAACAAAAGAAAAGGGCAGTACACCCTTGACCTTGGCGCTTTGGTCTGAAAGGAACATTGAAGCCCCAAGGCCAGGCAGTCCTTCCCTGACACCAAGAGGAAATGGTACTCTTGAGACCGCCCTCCCTGGACAATCATCTCCAACAGCATTTCATCCTGTGCAACCCTCTACAATAACAGCTTCGCTGGGCAGTCCCATCTTGCAAAGCATTGGAGGTGAACGCACCCTGCGAGAACACGCAGCCTCGTATTTATTCCCAGATGGCGAATGAAATCTGAGCGCCCGGTCATGTCTCTGACAAACTGCTACTCTTGGTACAGAAGGTTTTCAAACTCTGTGGGCAAACAGCTCCATCTTTTTATTTTATTTTTTTTTTAAGTTTGTTTGATTTATTTTGAGAGAAGGGTGTGTGGGGGGCAGGAAGGGGAGAGAGAGAGAGAGGGAGAGAGAGAGAGAATCCCAAGCAGGTTCTGCACTGCCAGCACAGAGCCCGAGGTGGGGCTCGACCCCCCACTGCAAACGGTGAGATTGTGACCTGAGCCAGATCCAGAGTCTGACGCTTAGCCGACTGAGCCACGCAGGCGCCCCAAACAGCTCCATCTTCTAGAACAACAAGGTGATGCTAGGTGTGGGGGTGCTTCAGCACAGCGAGCCAGGGCAGGTGCAATGGGAAAAGTCTCCTGAGCCTTCTGTGACTAGCACAATCCTGGGCCGCTGGGTTGCCTTGATCACGCCCCTCTGCAGACTGACCCTCCGGATGGGCTCCGTTGCAAAGCCCTTGTTTGCCCAGCCTGGGAGCCCCGTCTGCATCATCTGTGATAAACAGATGAACTGGGTGGGGTAGCTTTGCTCCCAAGGCACCCCCTGCAGACCCCTGGGCTTGGGAAAGAGGGCTCACCGACAGAAACTCGCATCTTGTCTGGGAACATGGGCCACGCCAAAAGCTCTTAAAATGTCATCTGCGTCTGGCCAGGGGTCTCTAGGCCCTGTGCAAGGCTGCCGTGAGAGGGTTTGGAACTCTTTCTGACGAGCGTGCGATTTGAAGCCCCGTGGGTCTGAAATGAAGTATCCGTTCATTAGCACGGAGTTTAAAATCCTGCTTAGCTGAGGTATAGGAAAAGTGAATGTTCTTGTCGATGAGTCAAACTCAGAGAGAGACGTGGCCAAGGCCTTGACTTTTCAACCCGCCGACAGCCTCCCTGGCATGGGCAGGGGAGGACACGCTGAGAGGGTATTTATCCGCCTCGAGCGCTCCCTTTCCCCCAGGTCCCCCGAGTGTTCGAGGCGCTGCTACCCTAGGGGGCTCACGCAGGCTTGCAAGCACTTCTCCTTTATTTACAGCCTACTCTTCACAGGGGAGGGGTGCAGCGGGGCACACACAAATCACAGACATGCCAACGGAAGACAAGGACTTGCAAAATCTGCTCTTGGGCGGAAGTGTCGCTCCTTCTGTGGGGCCTCCCTAACAGCCACCGGCTGTGTGTTACACACACGTGGTGGGCGTTTAATACATGCATTCAATGCATTCGTTGTCCTGCACAAAGCCCGATGGGGGAGAAGTGGACTGGAAGGTTTAAAACCACCATCCTGGGCTGGAGTCCCAGGGGCAGATCCTAGCAAGGGTTCCCATGTTGTAGAGAAACATTTGACCTACAGTGTCAGCCCCTCCCTTACCCTGTGCACCTGCTGTGTCTGGTAACGTGTAGAACACAAAACGTGTGTGATACCATCAAAGAGTTAATAGTTCACCCCAGGGGAATCTTTATTCCACTCAGAAGTTTGGTGTGGTGGCCCCTGATCTCAAAATTCATTGTGTAGAGAAGGGCAGTGAGTTGTGTAGTCTGAAGTGGTGAGCAGAAATGCTGCCCTATGACACCCTCCCAGAGCAGCTCTTAAGACCCCATTTAGGGGACAGTCCTGCATGCCCCTTCCTCCTCAGTTTCACAAGTTCCTTCCTTCTTTGTTCTACAGGTGCCCATTGCCCTCATGCTGGTCTCCACCTGCCCCATAAGATTCCCCACTTGGCCTCTGCTTTACAAAAAGCACTTCCACACCATAGATTTTTCCAACCTGCTAGTGACATTTAAATGAACCTATCCTGGGGCACCTGGGTGGCTCAGTGGGTTAAGCATACAACATCTGCTCAGGTCATGATCTTGCGGTTTGTGGGTTTGAGCCCTGCGTCAGGCCCCGTGCTGACAGCTCAGAGCCTGGAGACTGCTTCGGATTCTGTGTCTCCCTCTCTCTCTGCCCCTCCCCTGCTCACACTCTGCCTCTCTCTCTCTGTCTCTCTCAAAAATAGATAAACATTTGTATTTCCCTGATGATGAGTGACGTTGAGCATCGTTTCATGGTACAGACTCTCTGGAAAACAGTGTGGAGGTTCCTCAAAAAATTGAAAATAGATCTACCCTATGATCCAGCAATAGCACTGCTGGGAATTTACCCAAGGGATACAGGAATGCTGATGCATAGGGGCACATGCACCCCAATGTTTATAGCAGCACTTTCAACAATAGCCAAATTATAGGAAGAGCCTAAATGTCCATCAACTGATGAATGGATAAAAAAGATGTGGCTTATATCTACAATGGAATACTACTTGGCAATGAGAAAGAATGAAATCTGACCATTTGCAGCAATGTGGATAGAACTGGAGGGTATTATGCTAAGTGAAATAAGTCAGTCAGAGAAAGACACCATATGTTTTCACTCATATGTGGATCTTGAGAAACTTAGCAGAAGACCGTGGGGGGAAAGGAAGAGGGGAAAAAAAAGGTTACAAACGGAGAGGGAGGGAGGCAAACCATAAGAGACTCTTAAATCCTGAGAACAAACTGAAGGTTGATGGGGGGTGGGGGAGAGGGAAAAGTGGGTGATGGACATTGAGGAGGGCTCTTGTTAGGATGAGCACTGGGTGTTGTATGGAAGCTAATTTGAGAATATTATATTAAAAAATAAATAAATATTAAATAGACAAACAAACAAACATTAAAAAAATGACAATGGTTTTTAAATGAACCTATCCTGGGCTCCATAATTCCAGAACTGTCTTCTTTGTCCTAAAATGGAAAAAAATTGTGTGTTCCTAGTTCGTTGGTACTTGCCTTCCATGTAAAAGAATCCCGACAGGACTTTCTGGACATGTAACACCAGTGTAAGCCTATGTGGGAGAGCACTCCCTTGGGGATGCCCCGGGGTTTCCACAAACACTTCCTCTGAGCAGGCAGCGCTGCGTCCACAGGCACACTGCTCTCCACACCTGCAGTGCTGGGGTCCCAAGACATGGGGCAGGGGGGAGGGGTTGGAGGTCTTCCCTGGTTTACGGCTCCTCACCAAATTACCATTAATGGTAGGAAGCACCTTGGAGTGTGTGTGTGTGTGTGTGTGTGTGTGTGTGTGAGCATGCGCACATGACTGTATGTGTGTATGCGTGTCTGTGCACACACGTGTGTGTGTGTGTGTGTGTGTGTGCATATAAGGGAGTGAGTGAGCAAGCAAGAGAGTTTTCAGTAAAGGTTTTCAACACCTAAAATAACAGAGAAGTGGCGGTGTGCGAGTGCAGGGGCTAGCTCACATTTTCCTCAGTCAAGTCAGATTCTAACATGCCGTGTCCGAGTCGAAAAGTTTCAAGTGTCTCTACTCTTTGTGACTTCTCACATCTCACCCACTTTCTTGTTCCCAACAGCCCTCAGACCTTCCCGTGCACCCCGTTGATTTCAAGTGTGTAGGGCTGGCCCTCACAACGCTGCTTTTTTCTCTTCCTTGGTATTTCATCTACAGTCAGCCATCGTGGCTACCAGCTCACTGGTGATCCCTCTGTAACCGTCAGGCTTACCCTCTTTACTTCCTACCACCGAATGGCTTTTGCTCAAGTTATTAGAGTCAGTGTTTCATCTATCCATTTGTAAGGACTTTGAAGGCAGGGACCGTTTCTTGCTCTTTGCACACGTGTTTAATACTCTTCCAAAAATATTTATTGAGAGCCTAGTGTGGATTGCATGCTTGTCTAGAGTGACTTTATTTAATCCCAGTAGCACCTCCGCAGGGTATTCTATTTTAAAGGGATGCTATGGAAGGGCAGAGAAGTGAACCACATGACTGCTCTGCGGCAGTTAGGAGTGACAGAGGCAGCGTTTGGATCCAGGTGTCTGAGATCCAAGGCCAGGACATAGTTGTGCTTTGTCAGCTTTAGTCCTTTTCATCTTATTCTAGTTGTGCCAAGGACTAGGTAACACCTAGACGTGGCTCTTGAAATAAAAAGGGTTATTTTCCACCAGGGAAAGTAGTATGCCTGACTGGCAACGTATACTGCTCTCCCTGTTAGTTAATTATGCACAGGGAAGGCAGATGTTTAAGTCATTAGTGTATGACAAAGAAAATTAAAAACACAGTAAAGCACAACCATGCACCTTACTAGGTTGTGATAGTTAGATGAAACTTCCTTTAATTATTGGGTAAAAGGTGGGTAGCATTTACTAAGCAATTACATGGAATTGCCAGGCACTGTACAGGTTGCTTTTTCATGATTATCTCATGCAGCTGTGATCAGAGCCTGAGAGGGGCCATTATGATCGTTCCTGGTTCATAGAGAGGGAGACTGGGGTACAGTTTACTCAAAGGGAGATGTAGGATTTGCATTGGGATCTAAATTAATTTAAAATTGATTAACTTTTTTGTCTTTAAATTTTTTTTTAGGTTTATTTATTTTGAGAGCGGGAAGGTAAGCAGGGAGGGGCAGAGAGAGAGAAGGAGAGAGAATTGCAAGCAGGCTCCAGTGTAAAGCCTGATGTGGGGCTCAATCCCATGAACCGTGAGATGGTGACCTGAGCTGAAATCCAGAGTCAGACGCTTAACCTACTGAGCCACTCAGCTGCCCCGGAACTGGATTCACTTTTGCTTAGGTAACACATACACATGATACAAAATTTAACAGATAAAGGGGCACATTGAAAACTCTACTTCTCACTGCCCATCCTAGGCTCTCAAGTCCCCTCTCAAGAGGCATCCACTGTCATGGTTCATGAGGATATGGTCAGTGATATTCTATTCATATGTAAGCACGCACTTTCTGTATAATAGTCCTGATTACTATCTGCATTATTTTACAGTGATGATAGCATACTCTACAGTACTTTTAGCAATTTATTTTCTTAGAGGTCATATCATTACAGGACATATCCCTTCATATACATTTAATAGATGTTTGCAATAATGCATCTATATTGATCACCAGTTTATAATCTTTTGCTCTTACAAACACTGTGGCAATAAATATTCCTATACATACATAATTTCACACAACTGCATGTACACACAATGGCATACAAATGCAAATGTAGGATAAATTCCTAGAAATGGAATTTCTGAGTCAGAAGATTATGTTTTGATAAACACTGGCAGTTTGTTCTGAATAAATATTGTAATAATTCATGGTACCACCAGAGATCTATGTGAGTACTACTTGATTTCCTTATAATGCTGCCAAAATGAGAAATTAAATTTTTTGATCCTTGTCAATGTGAAATCTAGTAGGTTTTTGAAAATCAGTATCTTGGGGCACCTGGGTGGCTCAGTCAGTTAAGTATCTGACTTTGGCTCAGGTCATGATCTCACGGTTCATGAGTTTAAGCCCCATGTTGGGCTCTGTGCTGACAGTTCAGAGCCTAGAGCCTGCTTGGGATTCTGTGTCTCCCTCTCTCTCTGACCCTCCCCAGCTCATGCTCTCTCAAAAATAACAAATAAAACATTAAGAGAAAGAAAATCAGTATCTCTCAGTAGTCTTAATGCATATTTCTTTCATTTTGAGTGAGAATAGGTAATTTTTCCATTGTTTGCATCATGAGTTATCTTTTCAGGATTTTCATTTGTAATTTCCATTGTTTTTAAATAAACAGTTTTATTGAGGTATAATTGACAGATAAAAAACTAGACGTATTTAATGTATTCACAATTTGGTGAATTTGGAGATACGCATACATCCGAGAAACCATCATCATATCATTATCAGGGTAATACACATCCAAAACTTGGCCTCCTGCTCCTTTCTCATCCTGTGTGTGTGTGTGTGTGTGTGTGCGTGTGTGTGTGTGTAGTAAGAACACTTTAATGTGAGATTTAAAAAAAAATTATTTATTTGAATAGGCTCTGCACCCAATGTGGGGCTCAAACTCACGACCCCAAGATCAAGAGTTGCCTGCTATATTGACTGATCCATGCAAGAGCCCCTAATATGAGATCTCTTAACAAGTGTTAAGTGTATGATACTGAGCTGTTAACTATCATTTTTTAATGGTAAGAAGAGAAGTTCTTTGTCCGCAAATTATTTTTATCAGTATGTTTTCTTTTTCTTTTGTTTATGGTGCTTTCCGCAATGCAGACATATTCTTTTATAGCAAATAGAATTTATCGATATCTTAATTTATAACTTTTGCATTTTGAATCAAAAATAGAAAGTTCTTTCCCACATCAGGCTCAGAAAAATTCTCTATATCTTTCTAGTTCCTTATGGTTTTATTTTTTGTCTTTAAATCTTTGAGTATTCTGGCATTTATTTTAGTGTAAGTTTTGAGGATGAAATTCAGGGTTCTCTTGAAAATGGAATCCTTTTTTCTTCCCCTTTGGGAAGAAAGGTACCAGTTATTTCAATAGCATTATGAATGTACCTTTTTTCCACTTATCATATGTGGTCTAGTCTACTTCTAAACACTCTTCCTTTTTAAAAAAAATATTTATTTATTTTGGGGGGGTCAGGGAGAGGCAGAAAGAGAGTGGGCAGGGGGAGAGAGGATCCTCAGCAGGTTCCCAACTGTTAACACAGAGCCCGATGTGGGGCTCAAACTTAGAAACTGTGAGATCATGACCTGAACCAAAATCAAGAGTTGGACGCTTAACCGACTAAGTCACCCAGGTGCCCCGAAACACTCTTCCGTTGAACTTCCTGGCTATTCAGGTGTGGTGCTGTATTTCTCTCTCTCTACATATATGTGTGTGTGTGTGTGTGTGTATACATATGTATATGTACACATATGTGTACATACATATATATGTATATATATATCTATTATATATATGTAACTTCTTTCATTTTAAAACATATTTTAGTATCTGATAAGGCCAATCCTCTCTCAATTTTGTCGGAAATTTTTGGGTTGTGCTTGCTTATATTTATTTGAGTTTCGGAATCATCCTGTCTACCTCTAAGAACACCTGCTGGTGTTTGGTTGCATTGAATTACATTTTTAGTTAAGACATCTTTATATTAAACAGGGCGTCCCTTTCCATTTGTTTAAATCATCTTTTATATTCTCAGTAGCATTAAAAAGTTTTCTTTGTATAAACTTGGCGCATTTCTTGTTAAATTTATTTCCACTGTAAGTGGGATTTTTTCAGTTACATTTTCTAACCAATTTTTGTTTGTACATGGGAAGTTATTAAGGACCATTTTTGTACTTCATCTCCTTAATAAATCTTTTTTTTAATTTTTCTTCGTGTTTTACAATATATAATCATATCATCTGCATGTCACAATAATTTTAATTATTGGTTCTAATATCTATGCTAATTTCTTTTTCTATTTTACTTGGGCTGGCTAGGATCTCTGGAGTAATGTTAACAAATACTGTTGAGTAAGGTATACTTTCTTGGAGCTGACATTAATGAACTGTTTCTACTCTTCCTCCAGTAAGTATAGTAGTAGCTCTGGGACATATGTTATTAAGTATGTGTGAGTGTGTGTCTGTGTGTATAATGATGTATTTTAGCATGAGTTTTTCATCAAGAATAAAGCATACATTTTATTAAATGCCTCTTCAGTTATCTATAGAGAAGACAAAAATGATTTTTTTTTTTAGTTTATTTATCTTGAGAAAGAGACAGAGAGAGAGCCAGCAGGGAGGGGCAGGGAGAGAGGGACAGAGGGAGAGAGAATCCCAGGCAGGCTCTGCACCATCAGTGAAGAGCCTGATGTGGGGCTTGAACCCACAAACCGTGAGATCATGACCTGAGCTGAAACCAAGAGTCAGATGCTTAACCGACTGAGTCACCTCAGATGCCCCCCAAATGATTCTTAATTTTGGCAATGTTATATGAATTAAGTTAACATGGTTCTGGATTTTGAAACATTCTTATATTTTTGAATTAATAAATCCACTTGGTTGTAGTGAGTTCTGTCTTGGTGAGCACTTGGATTTATTTGGTAACATTTTAATTAGGTTATTTTGTATTCCTATTCATAAGCAATACTGGTTTTTTACTTTGCTTTTTTGTACTCTTTTTTTATCAGGATGTGCTTGATGTATGCTAGCTTTAGAAAAAGAATTTGGAAGCTGTATCTTTCTATATGCCCTGGAAGAGTTTAATTTGGGGTCTACCTTTTCCTTAGAGGTTTGGTAGAAGTAATTTGTGTAACATTCTGGGCTTAGTGCTCTCTTCGGAGAGGTTTATTTTTTGCCCATGTTCTGTGTTTTTTCTAGGCTAATTAGTTTAGATTTTTTTCTGTTGGGGTCACACTTGATATTTATATTTTCTTAGTAAATGACTTATTTCGATCCACCTTGGCTAGTTTACTAGGGATTATCTTTTTTCCCCTAAAGAAACAACTTATTTGTTGGTTAATAAACCAACCGGTTTATTTGTCCTTTTTTCAGTTATTGTTTTCTGACTTTCTCATTATTACTATCTTTCTTAGGTTAGTTTTATTTTTCTTATTTTTAGCTTCGTGAGCGTAAGACAATGAATTTATTTCCTTTCAATTTTGTTTGTTACTTTGAGTACTTGCATCTACGAATTTCCCCTTGAGCAACTGCTTTAGCTAATTCCATAGAATATGCAATGTGGTTATAACCACTATTGGTCGTTATTTTTATTGGAATATAGTTGACATACCATGTTACATTAGTTTCAGGCGTACAGCATAGTGATTTGACAAGTCTATGCTATGCTCACCAGAATTGTAGCCACCATCTGTTGTCATACAACGCTGTCACAATACCCCTGACTACATTCCCTAGGCTGTACCTATTATCCACGTGAATTATTCATTCCATAACTGGAAGCCTGTACCTCTCTCTCTCTCCCCTTCATCTATTTTGCCCACTCCCCTACTCCCTCCCCTTGGGCAATCATCAATTTGTTTTCTGTATTTATGGGTCTGTTTCTGCTTTTTTAAAAAAATTGTTCATTTGTCTTATTTTTTCGATTTCACATACAAGTGTAATCATATGGTATTTGTCTTTCCCTCTGACTTATTTTGACATAGCATAGTACCCTCTAGGTCTATCCATGTTGTTGCAAATGTCAAAAAAAAATTCTCATTCTTTTTTATGGTTGAGCAATATTCCACTGTAGCTATATACCACATCCTCTTGATACATTCATCTATTAATCCACAGGCTGCTTTCATACTTTGACTATTGTGAATAATGATTCAATAAACATAGGGGTGCATATATCTTTTTGAATTAGTGTTTTCATTTTCTCTGAGTAAATACCCAGTCTACTGTTAGTCATTTTGAATATTATGTAATTTCAGATTGATTCTTTTTGACTCATACTGATTAAAGGATAATTCTATTCCATTCCTTATTTGGAGAGTTTATTTAGATTTTCTATGTGGTCTAAAATGCAGTCAGTTTTGGAAATATGTTTTGGACATCTAAAGAAAAAAGATATACTCTTTAGTTTTAGGGATAGAGTTTGATAAATATAACTTTGCTAATTATATTATTTAGGTCATCTGTATCATTACATTCTTTGGTTCACTTCATCTGTTAAGCCTCCTATAACCAAGTGTTTCTATTTTTCCTTGTATTTTCTGTAGTTTTTGCTTAATGACATTTTATACTCTATCAGTTGGTGCAGAAATACCTATAACTATTAGATCATTGTGGAAGACACACTTCATCATACAAAGTATCTTTATTTTTCTTGCTTAATGATTTTTGCGCTAAATTCAATCTTGTTTTTAAGATCATAGCCTCTGATTTTATTTTTGTTGGTATTTGATGTTATTTCTTGGTTAATCCTTCTGTTTTCAAGTTTCTGAGTCACTAGGCTTTAGATATATATCTGGTATATAGCATATGGTTAAGGTTTACTTTATTACTCAGTTTTAGATGCTTTTCCTTTTAATATGTGAGTTTAGTCCACTAATACTTATTGCTATGACAGAACTGTTTGTTTATAATTCACAGTATTTTGTGTCGTGTTTTATGTTTCTATTGCTTTTTTTAATATTATACTCTTCAGTCATATTTTCCTTGTTTTGTTTTTGTGAGCATTCCTTATACTATTTGGGCAGGTTTGTATTATGATACTTCTTTCAGTGATCACCTTTATAAATTTAAATTATTTAAATCCTCTTTCTTGAAACACTGACATTTAACTTCCCGCTATGAATAATAAAAATTGTTCTTCTGCATTTATTTTTCCTTCTGAATTTCATTAAAAAGTATATATATGTAGGGGTGCATGGGTGGCCCAGTTGGTTAAGCATCCGACTTCAGCTCAGGTCATGAACTTGTGGCTTGTGAGTTCAAGCCCCATGTTGGGCTCTGTGCTGACAGCTTAGAGCCTAGAGCCTGCTTCAGATTCTGTGTCTCCTCCACTCTCTCTGTTCTTCCCCCCTCTTGCTCTTTCTCTCTCTCTCAAAAATAATAAAGATTAAAAAAATTTAAAAAAAATGTAATACATATGTAATTATATATATACCTAAAGCTAATGTACTGATATACTCTTAAAGTTTTTACCTTTGTATATTTAAATATACTTATTTATCAAGTCCTTGATTTACCACATTTAAACGACATCCTTTGGGGGTGCCTACATGGGTCATTTGGTTGTGTCTGACTCTTGATTTTGGCTTAGGTCATGATCCCAGGGTCCTGGGATCGAGCCCCATTTCTGGCTCCATGCTGAGTGTGGAGCCTGCTTAAAATTCTCTCTCTCTCTCTCTTTTTCTGTCTCTGCCTCTCTCCCCTGCTGGCTCACTTTCTCAGATAAAAACGAAATATAAATTAAAAAAATTTAGGGGCGTCTGTATGACTCTGTTGGTTAAGCATCTGACTCTCGATTTCAGCTCAGGTCATGATCTCATGGTTAGTGAATTCAAGCCCCTGTGTTGGGCTCTGTGCTGACAGATGACAGTGTGGAGCATGCTTGGGATTTTCTCTCTGCCCCTTCCCTGTTCATGCATGCACACGCGTACACATGCTCTCTCTCAAAATAAAGAAACTTAAAAAAATTTAAATGAGATTCTTTGATCTTCAGCTAGAAATGATGAGAAAATCAACATACACCAACTTCTACCTTCTCTGTCTTTAATATTATATTAATTTTAATATTTATATACATTCAGAGCTTATACTGTTTTCTGTAACCAAAATTTCCATATTTATTTTAGACTTAGTCTAAATGCTAAGTGGGTTTAGTGTTCACTGGAAGTTTGTTTTTTTTGTCAGGAATTCTCCGTTCATCTCTTAGTTAAAGTCTTTCCTTTAATAGTTTCTTTTTAATAGTTTTTAAAGCATGACTCATGGAAGTTATCTACTCTGGGTCCTTAAATGTTGGGTAAGTTTTATCTACTGCTTTTATTTTTAATGACAGTTTGGCTGTGCATAAAATTCTTATTAGGCCACACGCTTTTTTTTCTTCTTTAATTGAGGGCTTTATAGGCATTATCACTACTATCTTTTGATATTTCTATAAGGAACCCTTGGGCTAAACTGACTTTTAAAAATCTCTGGTTTTATATAGGTTACCCGATATTCCTGCTGGCTTGACTAAATGACTATTTCTTACCTCTGAAGTTTATTGATACTCCTAAAATATAGCACAGTGTTGATGGCTCTTCAGCGATTTTTTTTCTGGAACATGGTAGATCCTTTCAATCTATAAATTCTAGTCATCTTTTATTTTTTTAAAGTTGTGTGGAATTATATCTTTGGTTGTTTGTATTCTATTTGTTTAGTTCTCTTCTTCAGAGACATTTTGCTATCTGTGGGGTCTTCTTTGTCATCCAAATTTACCACTTTATCTCTAATCCCCCTTTAAACTGTTATTTCCATTTTATTTGTTTTGTTTTGAAAATTCCACCCTTCAGATCCCCTATTCTATTTTCAGCAGTGTCTATTTTATTTTGTGCTGCTTTAAAATCATCTTCATTTCTGTGATGATTTTCCTCCTTCACTTCTTTGGTGAGCTATATCATCTGTTTCTTTCCCTCTCATTTCACTGTATCATCCCTGGCCACTTTTCATCTCTGTTTTGAGCTCTTTGGGGGTTTCTTTAAATTTTCGAGTTCATGGTCATCTTACTTTTTCATTTCATAGAGCACGTTTGTATCTATCACTTGTTTTCCGTTTCTTTTTCTCCTTTTCGATTGTGCTATCTTTGTATCAGCCTGTAGGATGCTCTAGTATCCTGTGCTGCTTTGTTTTTTATTGTCACTCTTCACGAGAGAATTCTTTTTAATCCAGATAGTTGGAAAAAATTTATGTGGGTTGGGAGGGAGGACGCTGTTGTGACTTGGTAAAACTTTGCCTTGATTCACTATGAAATCTTATTACAAATGCTTGTGTGTTTATGAGCTATTTTAGCCATTGCTTCTTTTCAGCCAACAGGGTGCAGCAATGCCTTACCAACAGACTGTCCTATATACACAGCATAACTGTGCATTTCCCTTTTCAGCTTCACCTGCTACCACATGGTGCCAGGTAGAGTCAAGAATGCTTGTGCTTCAGGTTTGCAATACTCTTGCCATTTGTCAAAGGGTTGCTGGTTTGATTGTTCAGGGTGGGTCTACTCTGGAGTGCCAATTTTGGAGATGTGTTTTCTGCTCGGTTTGTCAAAAGCTACAGCCTGCATTTGTTCCTTGGCATTTGGCCAGCCCTCTGTCATATACTGTGTTTCATGGATACAGAATCTCCCAGCTGTTTTGAAAACAGAATTTACACTTTTTGCTCTTGTTTTTCTGTTTTATGATTTTCAACAGGAAAATGGGAAGAGCTTTTTTCTGATGACATCTTAAAATTTAAAGTGCACCATGCTGTTTTTACTCCTCCAAAATTTACAGCAGACTCACACAGGCCTTCTTTTCAGTTTAGCAGTTAGAATAGCTGTTTTATAAATCAACACAACACAGGGCACTGGAGTCAAAAGAAACCAAATCAAGTACTGAACCTTGAGGCCCTAGGAATGTCAGGAGGCAGTTGGCGAGGATAATTAGGTAGAGTAGCTATGGCCTTTGACAATGGAAATAGAGAGTAGGGAAAATACACACGTTGTCCCCATTCAAAAGGCCCCAAAGAAGCTTCTCTAGGATGAGAAATCATTGACCTTTAAGTAATAACTGACTTAATTATGGAAGGATACTAATGTTAGATTAAGTTAAAAAGGAACCATAACAAATTAATCCAGAGAGAGAGAATTAGAACATTTTTACTTAGGCTATATATTTTATAAATGTTCCCCTAATCTGCAAGTCTTGAATAATTCTGTTAGTAGTAGTAGTCGTCACAATAATACCACCTACTGAGTGCTTATGATGTGCCCAATTCAGTGCCAAGTACCCCCCAAATCCCTATGAGGTAGGACTATTATTATCCCCAATCATACATGAGGCATCTGAGACTTAGCAAGCTTAACTAACTAGCTCAAGATCACATAATCAATAAGTGCTATTAAATCTTTTACTCTTCAGTATAAGACATCAGTTATCTAATTAATACTATCATTTTAATGGAAGCACATTCTAATTCTTAGAGCAACATTGTGTGTGTGTGTGTGTGTGTGTGTGTGTGTTGTGTGTGTGTATCATCACATTTCTCAATTACCTATTCCTAGGGAACAACTTCTATACTAGGAGCTACCAGATGGCCACTTTGAGGAAGCAGAAGCAGGTTTACTGATTTGGCTATGTATATGGCTATGGGGGATGGGGAGGTGGGCAGGGAAACAGAACACCAATCAACGGCCTCTTGAATACAGTAAGAGATTATGATTTTTCTTGGTCAACAAGGAATGTGGCATCAGGCTGACTAGGGCTAGTGCCACTGGTCAATATCATCGAGGAACTGGGCTTCTTGCTACACTAACCTTAATTGTGCAGCTTCCCTTCTCAAGGTCAGGAGTGGCTGAAAGAGACTTTACCTATTTGGGAGGAGGAATGCCCTCCCCAGAGAATTCTGCTTACACATCATTGGACGGAATCTTGTCTACCGGTTACCCCAAGCTAACCCACAGGAAGGCTGAGAATTTGAGGTTTCTGGCCTCGGTGGTGGAAATAGACAAGATAGAAGGGGTTGTAACGAGGGTTAAATGGGCCAATCTGTTGGGTGTGCCACACTGCCTGGGAAAAACTTACTTTTCATGAATAAGTGGTGGAAGAACTTTACTCCTTCCTCGTTGAGGTGTTGAGACTCAACACCTGGCCTCTGCCAATCTTAGTTGTTCATCTGGAAAAACACAGCTAAGAACTGCACAGGGCTGGGTGAGAATGTAAGGACCCGATGCTTATAAAATTGCCTAACCTGGTGCCTAGCACATAAATGGTAGTTCTTAAACATACCGCTAGGTTTAACGCAGTCCAATCTGCCAAAACTCTTAATTAACTTAGGAGTATCAAACACTCTTGCTACAAGGAAAAGATTCCCCAGAAAATGCTAGGTGATTTATTTTGTCAACATTAAATTACAGTTCTCTCCAGGGAAGCTATTATTCAGTTCACCTTACACAGATTTCATGATTTATTCAATGCTTCAACTACAACTAAACATTCAGCAGGTGCTATACTTCTAATTTACTGCTGGAAGCATTTAGAGAAAACACAACAAAAATTCCTCAAACAACATTCCCCAGCTAAAAAGGAAGAAGCTGATGATAATGCTATTCCAAATATCTCCAACAGAAACATATTTACATCTCCAGATTCTGTTATTTCTCTACCTTGGACTGAATTACTCAGCTCAGCTTTTCTGCTTCAGGAACTGCATGTGGTGATTACAGTGGAGAAATTCCAGCTTGGCTTTTGTTTCTACTCTCTCAAGCTGATATTTATGTATGTTTATGACTCTGGTCTTGTTTAGGAAAGTGAGTTTAACAATTTACTAAGGGCATCTAAATATGATCTTCATATGTAAATAGCTCCTACCAAAAAACAAGTCAGTTGTGACTTGAAGCAGGGTGGGAGGAGGGGCAGCTGAAGCCTGGAAATTCTAGGGCACAGAGCCTAAAGCAATGTTTCACACAGTTTCTCTTATGTGTTCCAAATATAATACAACTAGTTTCACGAAACTTCAAACACACAGAATTTCTCACGTAAGGAAAAAATTCTCTATAAACCATCTATCTCTCAGTTTTATATAATTTGGAGGAGGTTCTCTGGGGAGGCTTAAAGCAAGGCATAGTAAATGTATTCCCTGTTTTAAAATTTCCATAATGTGGAGGGAGTGACTTCTGTCTGCTTGTCTCAGCAGGAAGTGGCCAAGCTGGATGGTGTTGAACACATTGTAAAAAGAAGAGCAATGTGGCAGTGGTAAAATCACTAGACTCAGGAATGAAGGATTTAGGTTCAGTCTCTGTTCCTGCCACTTGTTATCTGTGTCACTACGGCCTACGCGCTGTTGTGTGCTTTACCCGAGAGGTGTCTCAACACCCTTCTCTCTCACCATCAGTATAAAGGCTGGAAAAGCTAAACACCCTCTTTCTTAGCATTTTTATGTGGCCAAGACTTCCATGGGACATGGTTCTGGCCAATGAGACACGAGCAAAGTCTGCAAGCCGGGGGGTGCCCGAAGAAGTTTAACTTTCATGAGAAAAGACATCAATATGGCTGACACCACTCCTTTTCACATTTCTTCTTCTTCTGACCACGTGATGCCTGGAGCCAAAGCAGCCATCATGTGACCTTGAAGGAAAGGCCAAGAGAAGAGCAGAAAGGAAACAAGGTGTCTGTGAGTTGCCCAACCCCTGAGGCCACAGTCTGCCTCCGAGCCTCTTGTTAGGAGGACCTCCCCTCCCCAAATACAGACACAGAAATTCAGGTTTTCTGCTACTTGGAGCCAAACATTCCCAATGGACACAGTAACTATGGAAAATTACTTTATCTTCTCCTCTATAACATGAACATGTGAGTAGCATACCGAAACTCACAGATACTGTGATTTCTGTAAACTAATACATAACAAAATCCTTTGTTGATTATAATGTTCAGAGACAAAAGACCATGACCTCAGAAAGGGTTTGGTTGTTTTGATTTCAAGGAAAGGGCTGGAAGTTGGGAAGAAAGTATAGGTGACTTTATAATGAATCAGCCTTTGTTGTGCTTGGACCTATGGTAGCAAAATGATATCCTTTGGAAAGTGAAGGCTTTTACCTTCTTCTAATACCTTCATTTTCCTTTGTTTTTCTTTTTTTCCTTTGTTGTAGTTTACCTTCTCTATCCTTTCTCCCTCCTCCCAGTCCCATATACATACACTCTAGCCCTTTATTTTGCATCATGATGCTGTCAGTTCTTTATTTTCTTGGACTGTCTTTGAAAGACCTTGGGAAATATAGACACAGAGACAGGAGGATTCTAGATATAAACTATCCTCTCTCAATCCTACCACCTGACTCCCTGATTTCAGGACAAAAGGGAAGAGGCAGTTTAGTCATCAGAGGGAACCTCAACCTAAGAGACTTGTAAGAGAAATTGCAGTAGGATATAAATTAGGAATATAAATCTATAAAGGAAAGAAAAGAGAAAAGGAGTGAGGAAAAGAAAGAAAAGCAATCAGTCTTTACTGAGTATCTACTGGGTGGCAGTCTGCCACCGGGCCAGGAACTGTGGCCAGGGCTAGCTTTATGGTGTGACTTGCCCTTTGCCCTGCACTTGACCTCAGAAGGGCCTTACACTTGGCTTAATGCTCTGCTGTTGCCATCTTGATGTTCTTAATCATGTTTGAACAAGGGACCCTGCATTTTCTTTTGTACTGCACCCTGAAAGATAACTAGTCTCCCCTGACGGTGGCATTGTGTCATTTGAACCCATAACTTCCCCGTGAGGGAGACAGTCTAAGACAATCCCCTAGATGAAGAAAGAGAGGCACAAGGCATTAAAGAAGGCTGCCCAAGATCACACCCAGCAAGCAAGAAGCAGAGCTAGAATTCTAAACCAAGTTGCTGCAGCTCCAAGGTCATGTCAGCTCCAAGGTCATTTCTTGTTGATTGGTGCCTCATTCCCTTCCATTGAACAGCTAAACTCTGCAAATGTTTGGGAAGGAGGAATGTAAGCTTCCAGAAGGGCAGAAGTCTCCAAAGCCAAAAACTATTAGCACCAAAGTGACCTTTGGGGCCCGTTAAGATCTTTTGCTTTCTACGGGAGAAGGGTAATGGAGGAGATTGGGAGGTAACACCCCCACTGCTTGGTCCTTCAGCTGCCATCCATAGGGTGCTTTTTATGTGTCAGGGTCTCTGCTAAGCCCTTGACATTCAATCCTCCTAACTGCCTTTTTTGCAGCAGAAGTGTAATTGATTACTCCCTTGACACACAAGGAAACACTATCTAAACATTTTAGAATTTTGCAAACACTTTCCCATCTGTGATTTCACTTTATCCCTACTACCCTGGTACAGGACGGCTGGGGCAGGTATTGTTAGCATCATTTGACAAATCAAGAAATTAATTCCTGGAAAGATTCTGACCCTTGCATAAAGAAACACACTCTTAGTGGGCAGAGCTAACACCGGAATCTGACCCTCTCATCTCAGATGGATTCTTCTCCCACTAAAACACACCAAGATGAAAAGGCAAAAACAAAACAAAACAAAACACAAAACCCACAAAAGCTTAGTTAGCCACTTCATAGCTTTCCTCACTAATGTTTCTTGGCAAAATGATGAGTGATAATAGAACCACGTGAAAATGTATTCCAGAGTTTTCAACGGGTGCGTTTATCTCAAAGCCATGGAACAATCTGCCAGGGAAAATCGAGGCTGGGTCCCCCCCAAATATTTTCTCTTTCAACCGAGAAATCTATAAGCTTCTGTGGAAGCTTATTAATGAACACTAGCACGCATACCTGCTACAGTAACTCCGCGGGAGCCATCCTTGCACAGCACGAGCAGACTGAACCTGACTCCAGGCTGCCCCCAGGAGCTGGTGCACTTCTACAGGCATCACACGCTACCCAAGAACAGTTGCTTCTTTTTTCAATTACCAGAAATCCTAGGGCTGGAGTTTTCTGCTGGGGCCTCTTTAGAATACTGCCTAAAGAAAATGAAGACATTGATCTTGACCCTTGTAATCTTTTGATTTAGCGAGGGAACCGGGAGCAGAGTTCTTTGCAATTTCCTACTGCATCGCTGAAAGTCATTCTTCCTTCTCCCATCAGAAGTGATACCTTCCATTGCCATAGCTCCAAAACCAAACCATAATTCAATACGCAAATTCTGTATGTAAATTAGTTGTGCATATCAGCAATGGTTACAAAACCCAACAGCAATCTTTTGGAGGGACAGTGACAGAGCATTTGGAAGATGCGGTATATCCCAGAGACACTTTTCATCATCATCATTAGAAGCAAAGAGGAAGAGGAAAGAGACAGACCACATAATGATACAAGGGGAGTTGCCAGAACACCAGGAAATGTCTATCTTGGGCTTGGCTGTAATAAGTTTATGCTAGATTCATCTGAGTGAAAAAACTAACGGAATATCTGTAATGTTTTCTCCCCTATTTATTTTTTTTAAAAGCCTTTCTTGACCTTCAGTAGCAGGATTACCCCACTTTGATGTGAGTGCATTAAACATTAACGATCGTACCATGCTAGACTTCCGGACCAAATCTTATTAGCATTTAGTTCTGACAGGAGTTCTTGGTGGTGAATTATTTAAAAATTGTAAGAGTCTGAGGTTGTGTGATAAAAATCACATAGCCACACAATGGAGATTACTAAAGGTCTTTGAAGATGTGAACTAGGCAGGACCAGTAGTACACGAGGCTCTTAGTTTCTCTTTTGTTTTCATTAAAATATTTTGTGAAGCAAAGGACTGTTCATTTTTGACACAATTCTGAGCAACACTTGGAAAGCTTTAGGTGCATTGTCCCTTGTCGGAGGGTAGGGCTACAACTATGGTCTTCCCTTCTCTCCTCATTCCTTAGCTGGAGTGATCACACAAATCACTCCCTTACTTTCTAGAATAATCCGAAGACAAGGTCGCCTGGTGTCTGGAACACAGTAGAGTCCTGTGTGGTTGTTTTTTATTTTATTTTATTTTTTCAAGAAGAATACTTGTTTCAATTTTTTGGAACCGGAAAGTAAAGATCTGATTGTCTTTTGCCAACATCACCCCGGTCCCTGTGAATTCTGACTCCTCGACTAAGAAATCTGACTATGGTGGAAGAAGCCAGAGTCAAATGGGACCCTGGAAGGGTCCGGCCTGCTAATACTCCCGGAAGCGGCAGCCTGTGTCATGGGAAGCCTCAGGAGAGACTGGCTGTGGACGTGTGCACGGAGCTCAATATGTGTAAATGACGCATACAAATGTGAAGGGAGACAGGTCCCCGCGGTGTGGCTCCCGGCTTCTCTGTGGAGACGGCTTCTCTCCTCCAGCAGAGAATCTTCAGAAAGGGCACTCACTCTGTGGAAATTATTCACCCTGTTGTATCTTGTCAAAACCTGGCTGAATAAGAAGGGGGAACAAAGGGAATGTTTTCTGCACTGCTCGTCCCCGAGCACTAAGCTAACAACACACCCTAGCCTCTCTTGTCCTGACCAAGTAGAAGGAAAGGAAAGCTCTCTGAGGAGTGCGCAGCTGATGAGTCTGAGTAAAGGTCAAGAGCCTAGGAATCAGCCCATTCTAGAAAGACGAACATCAATACTTTATACTCAGGGGGTCTCTTAAAATGAACAGTTTAACCTTTTACTTCCTAGAGAACAGAGGAGGGGAACAAACCCTCCCTCATACTGGCTGGGCCACCGCCCCCGCCTCATCTCCAGTGCCAGGGGTCCGCTCTGGCAGCCAGGAGGCCCTGGTAACCTTGGAGCAGCAGTCTTGGACCCCCCGCTAGGTCCTGCACCTGTCTCCGCTCAGCGGTGCACAAGGGCTTCGGGAACACTGGGGCGGAGAAGGGGCCGGAGGTCATCAATATTGCATGACCGACGTGTGGGGAAGAGCTGGCGGAGAGGAAAGGATGGGGAAGCAGGACAGAAGTTGTCTTCCGAAAGGCCCACACAGGCGGCGCGTACCCGCAAATCTCAGTTCATACCAATGTTGAGCGGGGAGAAAGAGATGATGATAACGAAAGGTCGGGACCAACCATGGTCACGGTCCCCAGAACACGTCTCCAACCACAAAGCCAGGTTTTGAACGAGGTCCTGACAATACCCTCCGGCCAGTGGCAGACATGGTGATGCGGGTGGCCCGCAGCTGTGAGCGCTCTCCTCCACGGGCTATGACCAGAGATTCGAGGGACCAGATGGCGATGTGGTCGCCATCACCAGTGCTTTATCCTGAGCTCGAAAGAAAGAACCTCTTCGACAGAGCGCGCAGCTTAAAAGGAGCCGCTGCTGCTTTCAGTGCATGTGCTCTTTCACTGAAATGCCCGAATGAATAATAAAGCCATATTTATCAACTAAGCAACCTAAGCTTCACAATATTGCACCAGGGCCAGGAGGCGGGAGCTTTTCTTAAACCAGGGCAAACGCACAAGCGGCCGGCTTCAACCGTATCGAAAAATTAGAAAAGCCTGTAGTGCAAGTCAGTCCATGGTCCAGCTCCTGTTGAGACCTGAGCGTGCTTGCTCATTCACTCACCCATGGGCGAGTTATTCATGGAACAGAAACTGATGAGCAACGCAGGTGCCAGCTGCTGTGCTACCTGTTAGGACCCAAATCACGGGTTCTTAGACGAGATACACTTTCTTCCTATTATGGGTTGTAACCTGAGGAGTCAGGTCCCCACACCCACGTCCCTGGCCACCCCCCCTCACTCAGGCCTCTGCAGATGTGGATAGGGAGATGCTAGTGGGCTGATAACAGGTGCCCCCAAACAGCTTCCGCGACACATAAAAGGTGTTCGTTCATGTGGACTCGCAAAGGGTGTGTAGGTAAATCACGGGTGTGAGGGGAACAGTGAAGTGAACACAATACATGGAGACGCTAGACATAGGAATTTAAAATCCAGGGGCCATTCCTTACCAAGTAAAACCAACTGGATGTCATGAAGAGACTAAACACTGATACGCAGTAATACTGAATAATAGTCACTCTACGATCCCTAGGGAGAGAGGCTTTTTAGAGAAAAAGATTCTGAGGATAAACCTAAAAGGCATGAAGTGACTTGATGATTTGTATCATTTTGTCGAGATTCAGAGAACTGACCGACCTCCAAAGGTTCCAAGCTCTCTGGCTGCAAGAGAGGCTACTTCCTCTCTGTTGTATTCCCTCCCTAAGAAGTGAAAGAGAAGGTTGTTTGGCTGGTGCTGAACACGTGTATGCTTGTATTTTGTCTTCTGGGTTTGTATTTATTACTCGTGCCTCAGCGCTCTGTATGAGAATCCTGCATTTTATTTGAGCAGATGTTTATCTAAAGTTTATTGGAGCAGATCTTCATACTAATGAGTTACTAATTAACTGAGCAGCACAGTGTTCAGCACTTGCTGCGTGCGAGCCAGAATTCTGAGCACGACTGGATGATTAGTCAGAGACCCTGCCTTCCCCGAGCTTACAGCATTTTAGAGGACTACAATAATGAAGACACAAGTAACTCTAAAACAGGTTAAAAAGTAGGAAGGGGCACAGGGGAGGTAAAGATGAAGTTTAGAGGAGAAAAAGACAACTGCTGCTTGAGATGATCAAAAAGGGCTTTGGAAGAAGGTGGATTTGAGCTGAGTCTTGAATGACAGGTGGATTTGCTACATCCTGGTGCCTGGAATATAGCAGAGACTTGGTTAATATTTGGTGTGGGAAAACCACAGAAATTAAAGTCAAGAATAAGATAAAGACACCCTTTGTCTTTTACTTAGTGTTGCTCTGAAGGCCAACCCAAAACAGACAAGAGAGAGAAATAAGAACTATAAAGACAGCATGAATGAGTAAAATCATCATTAGTTAGAGATATGACTACATATCTGGAAAACTATTATAAATACTAAAAAATTCAACTAGATGGCTGGGGGGTGTTCATATCTAGAAATCACTGGCCTTAGTATTAACAAATTGTAACTAGTTAGAAAATCTCAAAGGAGGTAAAGACTACTACATAAATATCTAGGAATAAATGTATAAGAAATGCACAAGATCTATACAAACTAAACATTTAAAATACCTTTCAGGGATATAAAGCCCATTAAAGAGATAAAATGTGCATCACATCCTTCGATTGGAAAGCTCAGCATCTTAAAGATTCGATTCTCCTTAAGTCAGTAAATAAATGTCAAATAATCCCAATAATATAGCAACAGAATTTTTTTATGGAGTTGTAGACAAGGTGATTCCAAAAGTTCATATGGAAAACAGAATTAAGAATAAGAAAAAGAAAAAAATTGCAAAATATAACAGATATTCAAACATTTAAATATATAATAATTAAAATATATAACAATAAAAATAATTCTTGTATCAATATATGAGGAAACAGATAGGTTCATGGAACAGATCATATACCAAAAACAATCTCTTATTATTTGATAAAGGTGGTATAGAAAAGATGAGTTATTCTCAAATAGGAAGTCAACTGAAAAAATAAAAGTTTTGGGTTTTTAAAAAAGTTTTATTTTATTTATTTTGAGAGAGAGAGAGAGAGAGAGAGAGAGAGCGAGCAGGGGAGAGACTGGGAGAGAGGGAGAGAGAGAATCTCAAGCAGTCTCCACGCTGTCAGCGCAAAGCCCACGTGGGGCTTCATCCTGCAAACTGTGAGATCATGACCTGAGCTGAAATCAAGAGTCAGATGTTTAACTGACTGAGCCACCTACGCACCCCTTTATCTTTATCTTTATCTTTTCTTTATCTTTATCTTTATCTTTATCTTATGCATTATATCAGTGTAGATTCCAGATGAAACAAAGATTTAAATGTAATCACTAAACCATTACAATCCAGACAAAAACATCCAGGGAATTTCTTTATAACAACTACAGAGAAAGAAGACTTCTCTGTGTATAACCCCAAAACCAGACCCACAAAAGATAACTTGGACAATGTAAAAAGAAATAAAAATCTGGTCAGCAAAACGTCCTATAAATTAAGTCAAATGATAAATGACCAGTTTTCAATTCCTAATTATAGAAAAAGGGCTAATTTACTTACATAGAAAAACTTCCTCAAGTCAATAAGAAAAAGACCAGAAATACAAATGACTCTTTAGTATATGGAAAGATACCTCACTTCTTTTTTTTTTTTCAAGTTTATTATTTTGTTTTCCGTGATCTCTATACCCAACATGGGGCTCAAACTCACAACTCCAAGATCAAGAGTCACAGGCCCTACTGCCTGAGACAGACAGGTGCCCCTAGACACCCTCTCTTCTAATAAGAAGAAGTTAACTAAAACACAGCAACTTGACATTTTTCACCCATCATCTTGGCCAAGATCAGCAAGTTTAACCTGCTGGGTTGATAAGGTTGTGAGGACTAAGTTTTCAGACATGGCCTATGAGAGTCAAATCAATAAATATTCTACGGACAGAAATCTGGTAATGTTTATCGAAAATTTAAATGTGCATAGTCTTTGATCCAGACTTTAGCTTCTTAGAATTTACTCCTTTAGATGTTCAAGAAGATTCACTATGGTATTGCTGTGATACCAGAAATTGGAAACTAAACGTCCACCAATAGAGAATAGCATCAGTAAATTAGTTTGTATTTGTCCTGTGAAATTCTTTGCAGCTGTCTAAAAGAATAAGTTGTTGCCATGTGTACTAATGTAGAATTGTTCTAATTGTCTCCGATTTACCCAGTTGGTAAGAGAGGGATCCCCTGCCGTAAATAGTAGGAGATGGCTGAAAGACAGTGCCTGACACCAGACAAATGAGATAGATAGCAATTTATTAGTTACAAACTCACAGCTTGGGGGAGAAGGACCCTGCATGTCATGCTGGGCCACAAAGGCGCTATGCTCCAAGGCAGAGAGAACCAGTAGGTGCTATAGGAGACAGGCTTTATAGCAACAAAAGGAAGAGGTATCCTCTTGTCTCTAGGAGAAGGATGTAATTGGCTTTGTAAGCTTATTCTAAAATTTATACAGAAAAGGACCCAGAATTGACACAACATTCCAGAAATAAAAGAACAAAGTTGAAGGAATTACTCTACCTGACTTCTAAATTTATTATGAAAACCACAGAAATCAAGAGGATGAAACTGGCATAAGGAAAGTGAAATAGAGGCAGCGTCTGAATGGCTCAGTTGGTTAAGTGTCCGACTTCGGCTCAGGTCATGATCTCGCAGTTTGTGGGTTCGAGCCCCGCCTTGGGCTCTGTGCTGACAGCTTGGAGCCTGAAGCCTGCTTCAGATCCCTGTCTCTCTCTCTCTCTCTCTCTCTCTCTCTCTGCTTCTTCCCCACTCACATGCTGTCTCTCTTTCAAAAAAAAAAAACATTAAAAAAAGTGAAATAGAATAACAGAATAAAATCAAAAAGCCTACATGTACATGCACACAAACACGGTCAAATTAATTGCAACAAAGGCACCAAAACTTTTTCAATGGAAAAAGGAAAAGTCTTCAACAAATAGTGCTGGAATGACTGGATATCCATACGGAAAAAGCAAAGAACTTTGAGTCCTACCTGAATATCATACATAAAAAGTAATTCAAGATGGATTATAGACATAAATGTGTAAGTTAGAACTATAAATCTAGAAGAAAATATAAAAGAATATCTTTGTGACTTTGGGAAAAGCAAGATTTCTTAAAACACAGAAAGCAATAACCATAAAAGAAGAATATCTATAAACTGAACTTTAAAATTTAAAACTGCTCATCAAAAGACACCCTCAATAAAATAAGCAAACCATAGGTTGGGAGAAAATATTTACCAGGTATATATATCTGATAAAGAACTTGTATCCAGAACCTCTATAGTTTAATAATAAAAAGGCAACATAATTTTTTTTAAGACCAAGAAATCAGACAGAAATTTCACAAAAGATAGATAAAGGGCCAATAATTACTTGAGAAGGCAATCAACATCATTAGTTACAGGGGAATACAAATTAAAACTACAGCGAGATACTACCATATATCCACTTAAATGGCTAAATTGAAAAGGCTGATAGTATCCAGGATTGGCAAGGATGTGCAACAATCAGAGTACTCATACATTGCTACTGAGTGTGTAAAATGGACAACCATTTTGGAAAACTCTTAGGTTTTTACTTTTTAATTAATTTTTTTGTATTTGAGTCGAGTTGACACACAGTGTTACATTGGTTTCAGGTGTGCAACATAGTGATTCAACTTCCCTATATGTTGTGTTACGCTCACCACAAGGGTAACACCATCTTTTTGGACGATTTTTTAAAAAGAGAACATACTTCAAAAAATTAAAAAATAGATCTACCCTGTGACCCAGTAATCGCACTGCTAGGAATTTACCCAAGGGATACAGGAGTGCTGATGCATAGGGGCACTTGTACCCCAACGTTTGTAGCAGCACTTTCAACAATAGCCAAATTATGGAAAGAGCCTAAATGTCCATCAACTGATGAATGGATAAAGAAATTATGGTTTATATACACAATGGAATACTACGTGGCAATGAGAAAGAATGAAATATGGCCTTTTGTGGCAATGTGGATGGAACTGGAGAGTGTTATGCTAAGTGAAATAAGACATACAGAGAAAGACAGATACCATATGTTTTCACTCTTATGTGGATCCTGAGAAACTTGACAGAAACCCATGGGGGAGGGGAAGGAAAAAAAAAAAAAGAGGTTAGAGAGGGAGGGAGCCAAACCATAAGAGACTCTTAAAAACTAAGAACAAATAGAGTTGATGAGGGGTGGGAGGGAGGAGAGGGTGGGTGATGGGTATTGAGGAGGGCACCTGTTGGGATGAGCATTGGGTAGTGTATGGAAATTTGACAATTTGACAATCAATTTCATATTTAAAAAAAGAAAAAAAAAGAGAACATACTTTGTGACTCAGCAAGTCTACTCTTAGGTACTATTCAACAGAAATGAAGAATATGTCCACAAAAAGCCTTGAACAAGAATTTTTACAGCATCTTTGTTGTACTAACCAAATACCAGAAACTTTCTAGGTGTCCATCCACAGAAGAATGGATAGACTATGGTATATTCAGTCACAAGGTAGCACACTACTCAGACATAAAAAGGAATGAATATTGACATATTTGTCAACATGGTTGAATCCCAAATATATATATTTTTTTTTCATAAAAGATTTTATGTTTAAGCAATCTCTACACCCAACGCGGGGCTCGAACTCATGACCCTCAGATCAAGTTGCATGCTCTTTTCACTGAGACAGCCAGGTGCCCCTAATCTCAAAAATGTTATGCTAAGAGATAAAAGCCAGACACAAAAGAGTACATATACAGTGTGATTTCATTTATATGAAGTTCGAATAGGAAAACTGATTACGGTGATAGACATCACATTTGGGGTTTCTTCCAAGTATGTGTGTGGGGGGGTATCTTTTGGGGGTGTGGGAAGCGAATGAGAGAATTTTCTTGGGTATAGAAATTTGGTCGATTTTGATAGAGCTGTGGGTTACCCAAGTATATGCATTTGTCAACACAACTCGGATGGTGCACTTAAAAGCTATGCATTTCACTATATGTAAATGTATTTCAATACACAAATAGCTGAAAAAATTTCCATCCAGATGTTTATATGCACAACTGACATGCAGTTCCATTCACATGTGAGTGACGTTTCCTTCACTCAGTTTTTATTTACTCCCTTTTCCTTGGTTGCTTAGGTCCAATAGAGTGTCAAATACCAATATTATATTAAACCTTGCAATTATATTATTAATCTCCATAAGATATTCTAAATATATATGTGGTAAAGAAGTTTACAGAGGGGGAATTTGAAAGGAAAAGATGTCTTCTACTACTAGAAGCTGGGAGAAAATGTTATTAACCTAAACGTTTCCATTTCTTTGTGCAGAGTGACATGGGAAGCTTCCACCTGGCTACCTGGAGGAGTGTCAGCAGCCTCCCTGGGGCAGACAGGAGGCCGAGGAGGGAAATGAGCAATGAGGGGCTGTCTTCTTTCTCCAGTTGTCCCACAGCTCTCTCCTTTCCAGTTGCAGGTACTGGAGCTCCATACAAGATCTTATTTGAGAAAAGAATTCTGGTGTTAAAATCCAAAAAATCCTGCCTTGTTTCCTCCTACTTTAAATATTCTATGATATTTAAAGATGGAGATCGGTGGGCTGGATCACAATTTTTGAACAAGAACAAACTTTTTAAAGGGACAATGGTTTTGGTGGTACCCACTAACAAGATGCCTGTCTTAGTCCCTTCAGGCTGCTATAACAAAATATCAGTTTAGTAATAAACTGGGTGGCTATAAACAGCAGACATTTATTTCACATGGTTCTAGAGACCGGGAAGTCCAAGATCAAGGTGCTGGCAGATTTGATGTCTGGTGAGAGCTTGCTTCCTGGTTCACTGATGGCCATCTTTTCTCTATGACCTTACATGGCAGAAGGGGGAAGGGAGCTAGTCCCGCTGATGAGGGTGTCACTCTCCTGACCTAATCACTTCCCAAAGGCCCCACCTCCTAATACCAGCAACTTAGGGGTTAGGTTTCAACATATGAATTTGGGGCAGGGGAACACAAATAATAAGATCCAGCAATCCCTAATCAAATGAATCACTTTCTTCAGAGTTCCCCTAGCCTGGGGTACCTGCCCAGTCTACAGCTCCTTTGGAATTGTTTGCACCGTCCCCTTCCAGTACCCAGGCGCGGGCCAAGGAAGCCATGTTTGAGCCACGTGATTCTGTTCATTTCAGTAAGTCGACTGGATCAAAGGCTGACCTTAATCCTAATCCAGGAGAATGAGGTCCCCTCCCTCCAAGCTGGGGTTGGGGCAACAAGCAGTAGATCAGTGGGGTGGTTAGAGATGCAAATACCCAAGATGAAGCATGGAGCCAGGGCTGGGGCAGACCATGTGTACATAGAAATGGGTGAGAAAATGGTGAAATAAAGACAGGCAAGGATAAGGAGGGGCATGTGTCGTTCTGTGAGAGTGAACACTTCCTGCGTCCTACACCCATAGCCTGCTGTGTTTAATTTTCTGTCCCTCCAGTCTCTGTAGTCCCTCCGTCAATGTGGGGGAACAAATGGGTTTCTACACCTTGCAGCCAAATGGTCCTAACAATGGCGCCCACACATTTACCGTTTGCACAGTGTTTGTGTCTAAAAAGCATGATATGGATACTAAAACAGACGTAGTGAGATCCTACTTTTGAAAATAAAGCCCACCAAAGAATGCAAAGTACTCAGCACCACTGAGCACATTTAGCACCATTTTTTGCTAATTAGATATCATGGTTAATTTTATGGGTCAACTTGACTGGGCCATGAAGTGCCCAGAAATCTGGAGAAACATCACCCTGGGAGGGCCTGGGAGGGTGTTTCTGGACGAGTAACACTTGACTCAGTAAACTGAGTAAAGCAGATGGCCCTCCCCAAAGTAGGTGGCCCTCAATCAATCACCTACAGGCCTGATAGAACAGAAAGACTGGTGTCCCTATCAGTGAGAGGGAGTCTTTCCTGCTTTCAAACTCAAAACAAAACATTGGCTCCTCCTGGGTCTCAGGCCTGCTAGCCTTCCGACTGGAACTGAAACATCGGCTCTCCTGGTTCTTAGGCTTTTGGACTTGGCTGGGAGCTATACATCAGCTCCCCTGGGTCTCCAGCTTGCCACCTCACATTGCAGACCCTGGGACTTGCTCACCTCTATAATTGTGTGAGTCAGCTACTTACAATAAATCTCCTTTTGTCTTTAAAATTTTTTTTAAAGTTTATTTATTTTGAGAGAGAGAGAGAGAGAGAGAGAGAGAGAATGAGCATGAGTAGGGGAGGGGCAGAGAGCGAGGGAGAGAGAATTGCAAGCAAGCTCTGTGCCATCAGTGCAGAGCCCCACGTGGGGCTTGAACCCAGAACCGTGAGATCACAACGTGAGCCAAGATCAAGAGTCAGATGCTCAACTGACTGCGCCACTCAGGCGCCCTTCCATTTCTGTTTGCACACATTTTATTGGTTCTCTTTTTCTGGAGGACCCTAACTCATACATGAGGGCAAGTGCTCCTTCTGGCTGGACACAGCCTAGAAGCAGGCTTGTACGAATTACAAGTGCCCCTTGTGGGCAGGAAGTGGGGACAGGCACAGCCCGTTTAAATTTCAGGTCCCACACACCCCCTTGGCTGGCACTGTCACACAGGGGCCCGGCCTGCATCTATCAGTAATGGTCCTACAACAGCTGAGCCTGGTGGTTGGCAAACGAGGGCTTCTGAGTCAAATCCAGGCTGCCACCTGTTTTTAGAAGTAAGTTTTTTGGAACACAGCCATGCCCATGTGTTTCCTATTGTCTGTGGTTGCTTTTGCGCTACAACAGCAGAGTTGAGTAGCTACGACAGAGACAGTATGACTCATAAACTGAAAATACTTACTTACCTCGTCCTTTACAGAAAAGTTCACAGACCCTTGGCTTGGCCCATGTGTGACATTCATTTTCCTTAGGTCTGTTCCTAAATAATGAAACGAGCTCGCCACTGGGTTCAGAGCATACAACTCAACTGTTGGAATTGAATAGGGACTTGGACCACTTGGTTGCATTGGCTTATACAAGCGGTACGATGCTGGCACCCCAGAGGAGTTCACTTTCACCCCAAAAGGTTGAGGAGTATGTTCTCTGGCAGGGTAAATCAGGTCTATTGATTATAAGAATCTGTGCAATTATGTTTCTGTTTAAGGGGTGGGGAGAGAGAATAAAAACCAAAATTCTAGCCCATCAGAAGAAACTTTCAAAGCCTTACCCCAATCACAGTGTGAGGAACATGTGTATCAGTTCCATAGCTTTCGTAAATAGGCCTCATCTGTTGCTTGACTATTTTTCTGTGCTGCCTCAGTACATGCAGCGGGATCGTGATTAATAACAGGAGATAAAAACACAATTTTCTTGAATTTGGTACATGATAATGGCTTAGAATGAACTAAAATAGATGAATTGGGGGGGGTTGATGGAAATATCTGGTAAGAAAATACCTGTTTAATGTAACCATATGCAGGTTTTGTTTAGAGTTTAAGAGGGGTAAAAGAAACTAATAAGCCTAGGATGATTTTGTGTGTGTGTGTGTGTGTGTGTGCGTGTGTGTGTGTGTGTGCGCAAAAGGTGAGTTAAAGAAGGATGAAATTCTGATCTGTGCAGAATAACCACAATAAAACAGCACCAGAAAAAAACCAGTATGCTCTAAGGATACGAAGGAGCATTTCATAGAAGACTGAAAGCTGTCAGCAAAGTAATGTGTTCAGAAAATGCTGCACTGTTCCTCATTCAACAGCCCATGTCAAGGTTCCTGTGTCATGTCGTCCAGGACGGTTCTGGGCCTCTCTTCCCAGTTCAGGATTTGAAGTGAGATCTTCACAAAGACATCTCCCCCCAGGGTTACAGTCCCTCCATCCAGTGGAAAGGGTTGGCTCACTTCCACGCTCTTAAGAAGCTACAAATCGGCAATATATTGCTTATGTATGTCAAGAAAGCTTTGTGATCTTCCTGCCCATCCCGCAAAAGGAATCCTGAACAAAAGGAGGATGGAGGGAAGAAAGGTCTGCAGGGTACTGTAGTTTTGGAGATAACCTGTAGAGGGCACTGTTAAAACAGTCTGATGGGAAAATGTAAGTAAACTGAACAGAGACAGGACAAGAAACGTTTGTTTTATTACCAGGACCAGTTCCTTCCCCTCTGGTCTGCAGATAGGGATACTTCTAAGTACATGGGGTTCCTCGGCCATTTTTAAGTCCACTGTCCTACCCGTCCTGGCTCGGCCTTCATTCTGTCAGCCCAGAGTGTCAACTTGTCCCCTGTCCCTGGCAGTGGGAGATGGTGGCTGTCACTCCTCCTCTGTGTACATGGTCAGGGAAAGTGAGGTGTTGTGACATCTGAGATGCAGGGTCCAGACACTGTGCCAGAGGAGAGAGGAGCAAAACCGATGACAGTCGCAGGTGGCCATCCAGAGGTCAAATCTGTGCTTGTGACTCGAATATAAATTTACTAAATACAACGCTTGAGGCCCTGGTAGGGATTAACTTTATTCCACGCTGTCAGGGAAAACCAATAAACTGAGGAAAGCGGGCTCCACAGCTGGTGACTCTCTGCCCACGGCCTCTTTGGCCCAGGCCGTCTGAGTCATGCTACTCTGCAGCAGTGGGTTTAATCAAGTTACTGTGCTCATGTCTCCTAGACCCGGCTTTCTCTGCAATGGGCTCCATAATAACACCGGATTTTGGAAAACACACTGGCACGTGTAGACATATACACACGTATGCACATACATATATACACGTACCGACGTGCATGCGTGCTTGTTATACAGCTGGACGTTCACGCACAACTATTTCAGAGGTAAGACAAAGAATCACTTTGGGGCCTTAGATGAAAGTCATTGAAAAATGATCAGCTCCTAAAGTTCAAAAAAAAAAAAAAAAAAGGCATCTACGCTTCCTTTTGCCACTTTCTGTCATGCGCATCCCTGGCCCCGCCCACGTGAGCCCTCAGTACTGCTGGGAACTCGGCAATGACCCCCCCACACACACACCCCCACCCCTGCGGTGCTGAAGTGCTGAGTCCTAAAAGGAAACCTTTCTTACAGCGAAACTGCCCTTCGCATCTTTTGAAGCGCTAGTCTGCGGCACCTGCCCAGCTCGTACCTTTCTAGCTCATCAGGAAGGTGGGCCTGAGCTTCTCAATTAAACAAAGACTTTTCAACACCGGGTTTATCCCAAGAACTCTCCTAGGTACTGTGAGGTTCCAGAGATGAATAAGACACAAACCAGACCTTGAAGACTTTCAACTGGACGGGAATAAAAGCCATACAAACTACTGTGACACAAAGGAGAACAAATGTGTGCTTCCGTGCTGGTGTAAGAGGAGTGAGGAACAATTCCCTCTTACCAGGGAATGCATGAGGTGCATTTCAGCCATAGAGAATGGACGGAGTTTCCTTAGGAGAGGAAGAGGGAAGGGGTAGCCTGGCTGAAGGGATGGGAGGACATCACCCTCGGGTCGTTTGCATCTGTTTGCTGTGGCTTGCCTATCAGGCTCATGGAAGGACACAGGGTGGACAGAAACCCAGAGGGGGCAGGGAGAACACCATGCACAGGGCTTGAACTTACTAATGCAGGGAAGGAGGGGATGAAAACCGGAGGCTGAGAGATCAGCTAGAAGGATCTCACTGCCACCTGACCAGGGCAGACAGGGACAGGGGCAGCGAGAGCTGGAGGTCCCGGGAGAGGGGCAGAGCTGACAGGAAGGGTGGTCATCATGGGAGAGGCAAAAACAGGGAGCAAAATTCACCCCAACTGCTTTACAGTATCTTCTGCCTTGAGATGCCTGCTCCCCAGAGTCTGCAGAATGAAAGCACCTTCCGAATTTGAAAGATTCAAACCTTCCTCCCCTTTGTGCATGCTAGCTAGCTGTAAACAGTTCAGCCCAGCCGGAAAGCTTTCGCTGGCGGGAGTAGCTGCTTTAATTAACTAGTGTGAGGATCTGCTGACCTTCGAGAAACCTGGATGTTTCCTGTAAGACCCCTGTGAGGACCGGTTTCTAGCTGCGCCTAGTTCCCCCCTTGCTTCTGCGGCCACAGAAGCAACACCGATGTGTCGATCAGCACTTCAACCCCCACCCGGTTGCCAACCAGAAGGGATGTTGTCAGTCCAAGAAGTTTTTGAAGTCCGAGACTCAATAAAGGATCCGTTGAAAGGGGCTTCCAAAACACCTTCACCTGGGCTGTAGAGAGGAACAGAGCTGGGGAAGAGGAAGGTGCGTGGAAAGTCGGAAGGAAACCTCACCACCAGCCACACTGGATGCTAAGGAAGGTGCAGGGAGGCACATGGGAAGGGAGAGGGCAGCTGGAGAGCTGCCTGTAAAGCTTGTGGGTGCCCCAGGGAGGGGAGGTGGGAATGATGTCATCTTCTCGAGAATGGACCCCAACGGGGAACGGGGTACCTGTGCCAGATGGGGTGTAACTCTCCAGCTCTGGGGTCAGGCCCAGCAGCCTTGACGGCTGAGGCAGAATTCTTAGCAAGGAGTCATTTCTCCTTTGTCCTTTTGTTTTATGAGATTGATCTTCCTCGGGTCTCTCTGTTCCCTCTCTCTTATTCGTGGTTCCCCACACCGCAAGGAAAAGTTCACTCTTTTTCTGAATGAAAAGTGGTATTTGGCTTAATGGTGAAGAGTGAACGCATTTTAAGTGCCAATTTTCTTCATGCTAATTTTTCCCGTTGTGTAGCCGATCTGAGGAGTGACAGGGAACACAACAGTTCTGACAAGGAGTAACCAATAACTTTCAGCAAATCCATTAATTAGGGTCATGTTTACACTTCTTGTCATCAACTAAACATCTGCCTGAATAGGTTTTCTTAGTATACGAAGTCATAACCATCTGTCCACATGAGATAACGTCTCTACTTCAGTTTTGTAAGTGCGTGAGAACTGCAGGCTTACGTTTTCTGTTGGAAAGGGCGCTCTGATCGCGTAAAGAACGCTGGGTATCGGACTGAGTCTCACCTTTGACCCCTGGTAGCAGAGAGGTCTCGGGCAAGTGAGCTTTGCTTCAGCATTTGTAAAAGGGAAGTGACAACTACGTCCCAAGATGAAGTGAGTGTATAACTTCTATGATATTGGGCATTGAGCAATTAAACCATAATGTCCCTAGGAGTTTTTGCTGGCAGGGGTGGGGGTGAGGGTGGAGAATACTGCTTAGCTGTGCAACCCAGGAAGCAGCGTGGCATTCATGCTTCGCGGAGTGGGTAATTCATCTATAGACTGGGTCCTAAGCAATACAGGGCTCATCCAGGTCTAATCTCACTGTTCGTGAGTTGGAGTCCCACACGAGGACTGTCGGCATCCTGACAACAGGTTTTCAACACCACAGCAACAAAAGAGAAAATGCTAAGTAAGCCCATGGGGAGAACACGGGAGCCAGAGAAAACACGGAGGGACAGCATACGGGTTAGGAGATCTGGAATCAGTCATCACTTTCCACTTAACCGACTGAGCCACCCAGGCGTCCCTTAGTCATCACTTCCCAGATCAAGCCGGTGGAAAGCAATCCCAGACAGTGAAGGAGATACAGAAATGGAGATCCACACTTGACTAAAAATGATTCCCAGGGCTGGTGATTAAGGGTTAACACCAATTCCCTGGTAGGGAGAGTTTAAAGACTGCTATCAGAAAACTATGTGAGAAATCTATGACAAAAGCACACGGACGCAGTGCCTTCAAGGAGCCAACCTTTTGCCAAGCACTCTTGCCGACACTTCTTCAAACCGCCAGCCTTCTAAAGTGCCTGGCCCTCTTTCTCCCGAGCCTCACTCCATTCTCTAAATCTCCTTGGCCAGCACCCCCACTGCCATCCATCATTACACGTTAGACTTGTGCCTTCAGCTCAACGCGCAAGCCAGTCTCCCCGGATCATGAGGCTGACTTCCCTCCAGCCTGCAATTTCAGCTTTGCGCTTTGACTTGGCAAACTCTGGAAGACCACTGGGATTGTTCCTCTTCCATCCCAACCAGACCACTATGACCTTCTCCCCTGCTCATTACCCCTAATGGGGAGGCACCCCTGCCCCCGGCCAACCCACTGTAAAACAGGCGGCTGCACCTGGGCAAATGTGAAGTCTATTTTTAGCAGTGGATTCCTTTTATTCCTTAGTATTATGGAATGATTCTCAGTATTATGGCATTACTTAAGAAGCCATGAAATAATAAAAGAGTCTTACAAGAATGGAGTCTTGTAGTACTTTTTCATTTCATTTTGTTTTTTTAATGTTTATTTTTGAGAGAGAGAGAGAGAGAGAGAGTGTGTGTGTGTATGTGTGGGGGGGGGGGGGGGGGGGGGGGGGGGGGGGGGGGGGGGGGGGGGGGGGGGGGGGGGGAGGGGCAGAGAGAGAGGGAGACACAGAATCCAAAGGAGGCTCCAGGCTCTGAGCTGTCAGCACAGAGCCTGACATGGGGCTCGAACTCATGAACCGTGACATCATGGCCTGAGCCAAAGCCAGACCCTTAACCGACTGAGTCACCCAGGTGCCCCATCCTTGTAGTACTTTTTAAAGAACAGTTTTTGACTTATAAAATTATACATACATGATATTTCTGTTACCTGACCAGCTAAAGGGAAATTTTGGCTCGTGTCTTAAACCAAGGGAAGCAGGGACACCTGCAGAGCAGAGGGCCATCGTGGCCTATGTTTACCGTCCTATCAGCTCCTCTCTTAGAAACATGCTACAGACTTAGAAATCCCAACTCTGTTAAAGCCACATATTAAGGGCTTTTTGAAAACTTGGGCATTTCAAATGGTTTAAGGAACACTGTTACCTGAAAAGGGTAACACATTGACTATTTGTCACAGTGACCTAAAAACTCATCAGTGCTAATCTACTGGTACCCCATCACCAACCAGTGGAAAGGGTCATATGAAGGTCAAGTATGTTTGATGGAGAGAAGTGACCGGGGGGCCTGTACGGCCACCATAGACTTCTGTCATGGGTGCCGCAAACCCGAGGTCTACACCAGAGCCAGGATCATGGTAGTTCTTTACTTTTACTGATGTTCCAGAAGTTCCACATTTTCACTTGTCAGTTTCAAGTCTGGACTGCATGAATGAACTAGCCCACAATAACCTTTGAAAAGAGTTCAAGGTCTAGAAGTGCCCTATAAGTGATGATAACTTTATAGCAGCCACAGGGATTAAACACACACACACACACACACACACACACACACACACACACACACACGAGATCATTTCAATCTTGCTTAAAATCTTCCAGGGGCCTCCCCTGCACTTGTAGAAGATTCTAATCCTTCAGTATGGGCTACGAGGCAGGATCTGGATCTTCTCTACCTTTCCAGATGCATGGATTACCATGTCCCACTTGCTCATCAACCTCCAGGCACTCTTCATCTTGTTCCTCAAGCACTCCAAGCCCCTTCTCCTGCCTCAGGGCCTTTGCTCTTGCATTCTCTCTCCCACAGTGCTTCCTCCAGATTTTTGCATATCTGCCTTCTCACAGCTCTGCCTGACCAACCTGTATAAAGAGGCCTCCTCCCCCAGTCACTTGACCCTACCATCCTTCTTATTTTCATTATTGTATTTATTACTCCAGTGATAGAAACTCAGTATCATTAGAATTCATGAAATAAATGTGATTAGTTCCTGGTGGTTTCTCTTGTTCTAAGAATCCTGTTTTACTTCTCAGGTTTAGCTTGCTATATATGACTTACTTTCTGCATTAATACACTAACAAACTATCTCTGTATTAATAGCAACCAATAACTTTCAGCAAATCCATTGGGGTCATGTTGATACTTCTTGTTATCAACTAAACATCTGCCTAAATCGATTTTCTTAGTATATAAAGCCATAACCATCTGTCTACATGAGATATTGTGATCTACTTCAGTGTCATAAGTACGTGGGAACTGCACGCTTATGATTTCTGTCAGAAGAGGGATTTGACTATGCAAAGAGTACCGAACGTGGAGTCAGAAGACCTGGGCTGGGTCTCACCTCTGATACTTGGTCATAGAGAGGTTTTGGGCAAGTGACTTCTGTTTCAGCATTTGTAAAAGGAAATTAAGAACGATGTCCCAGGATGCAAGTGAATGTATAACCTGATACTGGGCACTGAGTGATTAAATAAATTATTATTTATTTGCTTTTATCTATCTCTTATCACGAAACTGTGAGCTCTAGGAGTACAAGGATATGGTCTCTCTCTTCATTACTGTGTCTGCAGTGTGGGTGATGGTGCCTGGCATAGAGTTGGCACTATGACTGCTGAGTAACTACATTAGCCGTTGGCTTTCACAATTGTCCTGGGAGATAAATGCATCATCCCCATTTCACATGTGGGAAGCCGGAGGTTATAAAAGGCTGGCCGGTACGGCAAAGGGGATACTTGTCTCCAACGTGCACATTCTTTGTACCATGATGTGATGGTTAATTTTATGGATCAAGTTGACTGGGCCATGGAGTACCCAGATGTTTATTCAAACATTATTCTGGGTATTTCTGTGAGGGTATTTTTGGATAAGATTAAACTGACAGATCCCGAGTAGAGCAAGTTGCCCTCTCTAATGAGGGTGGGTCTTGTCTAACCACTTGAAGGCTTAACTAGAACAAAAAGACTGATGGTCTCTTAAATAAGAAGTAATTCCTCCTGCCTGACTGCCTTTGAGATAGGACGTTGTTGTTGTTGTTGTTGTTGTTGTTGTTGTTGTTTTCCCCTGCCTTCAGACTTGAACTGAAACATTGGCTCTTCCTGGGTCCTGAGACTGCCAGTCATTGGCTCTCCTGAGTCTCCTGCTTGCTGACTCATACTGCAGATCTCGAGACTTGTCAGACTCCTTAACTGCATGAGCCAATTCCTTATAACCCCTCTCTCTCTCTCTCTACACACACACACACACACACACACACACACACACACACGCGTGCGCACACACACACACACACACACACACTTTCATCTTTGCCCCTCATTGCTCCTTCTCATTTTTTTAACTCTGATCCAACACCCTGTCACCATGGCACCTGAATCTGCACCACTGTTCACGGGTCCACTTTTTCATCAACAAAGATCCTTTGATCCTTTATAGATCTGTTCCTGGGCCATTAACCGTTCATCTAAGTCTGCTAATGGTTCCCATCTCCCCTGACCCAAGACATAATTTCTCTTTAGAGACTCTGGTGGCCTTGTAACGTGCCAGCTTGGGTAAGCTCAACTACATTTCCCAGAATTCCCTGCTCCATATACTTCTGACTAGAATGGGCCATGAGAGACCTTCACATGTGGAATTCAGAGGGAAGAAGTGAAGCAGCACTTCACTAATAACATCTTATATATCCATCAATGGTATAAAAATTCCTCCTCCTGTTTCAAGGGTGATTTCCTCTTTCACTATTAGAGACAACTCTCTGCTTTTAAAGGCTCCATGTGATTAGGTCAGGCCCACCGAAATTATCTCCTTGCCATAAAGTCTGTGCCATATCACATACTTAATCATAGCAGTAACATCCATCATATTCATAGGCCCAGAGATTACACAGGGCAGGTACACCCTTGGGGGCCCTCTTAGACTTCTGCCTACCACTGTGCCCTTATTAAACTCATAATAATCTGGAAACCTCCAGGCTAGACTCATCCTTGGCATTGTTCCTGGTATACAAGGTAATTAATTGCTTTCACTTACAGGACTGCTTTTCCATCTTCTACCTTCTATTTGGGCAAACAACATTCACATTCTCACTTGTGATTAGGTAACACAGATTAAGGCACTACAGAAATGACAGATTTCTATTTTCCTTTAACATTTTTTTAACATTTATTTATTTTTGAGAGTCAGAGAGAGACAGAGCATGAGCAGGGGAGGGCAGAGAAAGAAGGAGACACAGAACCCGAAGCAGGCTCCAGGCTCTGAGCTGTCAGCACAGAGCCCGACGTGGGGCTCGAACTCATGAACTGCGAGATCATAACCTGAGCCGAAGTCAGAAGCTTAACTGACTGAGCCACCTAGGCGCCCCCCCCCCCGCTTTTTAAATGTTCCTTTAACATTTTTAATTATTATGTCATTTAATCACAAAATTAATGTATGCTTATTAAAGACATGCTTAGAAAATCAGAATAACAGAAGTAGAAATCCGACCCTCCAAATTTACCATCACACAAGAGAAACAAATATTTTGTTCATTGCAATACGAAAGCAAAATACTAGAGCAGACAAGTTGACCTGCCCGAGGTTGACGCTACAGTGCTTTGTGACATTTGTTGGAACCAGGGTGGCGGGTGAGGGTAAGTTTTCTGTTGAAGGAAATGAATGTGCTCTTGTTAATTAGCCCATAAAGGGATGCATTCTGAGGCGGGGAACAAGGTAAACCCCAGTTTTCTGTGGCTGCCATAACAAATCATCACATGCTTAATGGCTGCAAGTTACATAAATTCATTCTCCTACAGTTTTGGAGGTCAGAAGTCTAAAATGGGTGGCAGGGCTGTGTCCATTCTGGAGGTTCCAGACAAAAATTCACTTCCTTCTTTTTCTCAGCTTTGAAAGGCTTTCTGCATTCTTTGGCTTGCAGTGCCCCCCTTCCCTTCTTTAGAGCCAGTGGTAGCACCACTCTGACCTCGGACCCTCTGTCATCCCCTTACTGATGACATGGTGCCCATGCAGATAATCTGGGGCAACCTTCCTAACTGAAGATCTTACCTTAGTTACATATGCAAAGCCCTTTTTGCCAAGTGAGGAAATATATACACAGGTTCTGGGCGTTCAGACATGGACATCTTTGAGACCATTATTTTGCCTTCCATGGAAGCCTTGGGCCTGAAGAGACCAGATGCCTGTAGCCTTTAGGTTCAGTCTTGGAGGCAGTGGAAAGTCTGGAGTGGTGCTGGTGGTGGGGGCTGAGCTGCCCTTAATCATATGGTCACCAATGCAGGGAGCAGAACCCCCAAGCCTCGGATGCAGCCTCGGTTTGAGGATTCACGGACATGCCCCTGACTTCCAATTACACCACTGGGTGGTGAGATGAGTCAGACTAATAGACTCAAGAAGAGCATGATCCTCCTTTGTAGGTCTGTGGGGAAAGATGTTTCTGGACCCACTGTGGACTGGCACTAGAACCGTCCCTGCTCCATTGTCTTGGCCGCTGCGGGTTTGCCTGAGGGAAGTGACTCTGGTACATGCCTAACTGGCGGTGGCGTGGGAAGCAATGACCACTCGCCCCAGGTCTCCAGGAGCAATCTAGACATTACCACCAACTGTGTGGATAGTCCGAGTCCGATCTTAGCACTGTTCCATGGTGAGGAAACATCACTGTTCAGCAGCAGTAAATGTTTCCAAATCGTCTGCATAGTTGAGCAGAGAATACCTGTGCTTCTGCAGCCAGGCACATTTCCATATACACTCCTGCTGAAATTCCACATCTATCTGCATGTACTGGGGTCAATGCATCTTTCCGACAACCTTTTCTAAAATCCGTTCAAGGTTCTCTTTAAGCTGAATCAACGATAGCTTTCACAAATGGATGCAACTCCATGCACCTGCCGCTCTTAATGTTTTCAGGTCTGCCTGCAGCCACCCAAAGCTGTTCTCTGAGCAACTACAAAAGTGACATTTCCTAGGTGTTCTTTATGCCGGCTCTGGGGGATGAAGGTTACCAGGAGAGATTATACTGGAGGCAGTAGAAGCCAGTAAGTGAAACGAACACCCATAAGGCAGGAATGTTTATCAGTTGCTGATAACCATATTTCCTCACACCTTTTATTACTTTAAATCTTAATAGGGCCCTTGCACTATTCAACAGCTTATCGATGCTGGCTGCACAGTGTCGTTTATTTCCTGTGTATACACCACTTGCTGTTCCTGCCGTCTATCCTCATGCTGTGTTAGCTGTTGACCTAATTTAATGCTAGGTTGGAAACTTTCCTCTCCGTTGTGATTAAAGGGGAAAAGGGAGAGAAGAAGAGGTGATCCAGTTACTTGCATATGTATGGTTCTTTGATTAAAGGGAAAAAGGTAGTGAGGGAGGAGGTTGTCTGAGGGAGGAGGCTATCTAATGACCCACATACATATTATTTCTTTTGGCTCAGGTTTCTTACCCATAATACAAGCTTTGAAAGGCTGACTCAACCTTCTCAAGTCACTCTGAAATGCTCACTTTCAATTATATGTGACCTCACACATCTCTAAGTCGATTTTCTTAATGCCGTGTCTCAACCATAGAGCCATGATTTTATCTCTAATCCACCTAATTCACTGGCATTGCTCTTTTGGCATAATTTCCAATTTAGGGGAAAAGAAAGACTGTGGGTGGCTACCATGCGTTACAGTCATCGGGGCAGGATGACGGGATGGATCCTGGAGGGGTACAGACACTGAGTTCTATAGAGATAGACTTTTGTATACTATTCTAGCATTTTGATGCTCTAATGATGGCAGTGCATCTCCAACAGGAAACTTCTGGCCATTCTCATTTTCCTAGTGAAGAGCCGTGGAGAGCTAGAAATGGAAAGGGGACTTGAGAACATCTGATCCACTACCTTTATTTTATAGAGGACAAAATGGGAGCCCGGAGAAGTCCAATGATTTGCCTACAGTGACTAGGCAGCTTGTTGTCAGAAGAGAAACTAAAATCCATGTCTTCTGATGACCAGGCAAGTGCTGCTTCCTTATAATATGCTGTTCGTCCCTTTGCCCTTGTATGAGTAACCTCAGATGTGTCGGGTACGGTGAGATGAGACCACACTTGGCAAAGGCCAGGCAACCCTCCTCTCTCCTGAGCCCAGAGTGCGTATGCCTGGTTGTTATCCAACTGATCACAGTTGTTGGTTTGGAAGGTAGATGAGTTTGTGGTAGACAAAACAATGCTCCACCCCCACCAAATATGGCCATGTCCTAATCCCTAGAACCTAGGAACACGTTAGGTCACATGGCAAAAGGGAATTAAGGTTGCAGATAGAATTAAGATTGCTAGTCGGCTGTCCTTAAAATAGGGAGATTATCCTGGATTATCCAGGTGAGCCCAGTGTAATTACAAGGGTCCTTAAAAGTAGAAGGAGGCAGGGACGCCTGGGTGGCTCAGTCGGTTAAGCATCTGACTTCGGTTAAGCATGCGACTTCGGCTCAGGTCATGATCTCATGGTCCGTGGGTTCGAGCCCCGCATTGGGCTCTGTGCTGACAGCTCAGAGCCTGGAGCCTGTTTCCGATTCTGTGTCTCCCTCTCTCTGACCCTCCCCCATTCATGCTCTGTCTCTCTCTGTCTCAAAAATAAATAAAAACATTAAAAAAAAAAAAGTAGAAGGAGGCCAAAAAAAAAAAAAAAAAAGGTCAGAATGATACCATGTGACAAGTACCCAACTCACTGCTGCTGGCTCTTGACCCAATGAGATCCAGGGCAGACTTCTGACCTCCATAACTGTAAGACAATAAATCTGCGTTGTTTTAAGCCACTAAGTTTATAGCAATTGGTTATAGCTGCTCTAAAAATCCGGTACAAAGTTGGAATGACGCCACACAAATCCATCACATGTTAAAACTCTGTGCTCTTATGTGGAAGGAGTGGCGTATTTCTGCAACCAGATCCTTGGCTGTTGACAAGGTGTGAACCAGGTGCCTACCATGGAAACAAGGGGCACGGACACCCTAGTTTCTCACTGTCTCCATCGCGCCACATTTCCTTTTCCTGACCTTCTGGACACATTGCTGAAGCTCCTTCTCTTGCGCTGTTGTTACCCTGAATGAAAGGCACAGGTTTCCCAGCCACAACTTTTCCATCCAAGAACTGATATAATGCTTGGCACATAGGAGGTGTTCAGTAAACCCTTGTAGAACTGAAATGCATGCCTAAATAGGATGCCCTGTGTCTTTTTTTACAGTTCTCAAACAAACAAACAAACAAACACAACCGCACACAGAACAGAAACACGAGGATCTTGCCTCACGTTAGGTGTCTTTTACAGTTTCTTGTGGCCGATGAGGGCTGGGTCAGGTGTGCCTGAACGGAAGGTAAAAATCATAAAGTCCTTGAATGACTCATCTTTCCCAACTGCCCAGCAACAAATGAAGATGTATTTGCAGGCCTGGCTGATAGGCAGTGTTGGAAGTCCAAACTATTGTTGCTGCAGTGGAACAGCTTGTCATAGCAGCCTAATTGATTCTCTTTCTCTGAAAGCCTGGCACCAGCTCTGCAGCTGAAACTGCTTTTGTTTAAGACTCAACGATTGCTGCCAACCAAGCCAAAATGCGTAGTCGCTGCGCGCGTCTGGTTGCATGCTAATTATGGCGGTGTCCTCTGGTGACATCTGAAAGACCGCCCTGTTGACAACGAACACCATGTCATCGTCTTGGCCAGTTGTCCTCTCCCACTCTTTCCCATTGGCAGTTCCTGCGATTTTGCCATTTCATTTCCTCTTTTTCTTCCTGCCCGAGAGGATTCCATTTGTTCTGGCTGTCACCCAGTCTCCTTCTTTTCCACGGACCAACACTGTGGGCATGAACCTTGTTACAGATGATGGCTGGGTGTGGAAAAGTTGCAAGTGAGCTGACATCTTGCACATTTAAGTGCATTTTGAATGCGAAGAGGAGCCTGTGGCCTAAGGGGACCAGATCTAAATTGTCTGCATTCCTCTGTGTCTCCTCTTCTAGCCCCTCCTCCAGAAATCTCTCGCAAATGTTCCCCTTTCACAGCACCTCCCTTGCAACGTTTTTGGCACAGGTGTTATATACCGCTATAAATTCTGGCTTGTTGTTTTCTCCTTTCCCCAAAATGTAAACTTCCTGAGGGCAGGACATATGTATCTTTCATCTTTTTACCCTCTAATATCCCTACAGAATAGTTTACACAGCAGGGACAAAGCCCGTACTGATGCATGAAATTAAAGGTACGCAGCACTTCGTTGAGATAAAATGTTGGGGGGTTGGTGAAGAGGGAAACAGAGAGGCAGTGCTCAAGCATGAACCCTTCTCAACGTGTGTTTTCTCTATCAAATTAAGGAAGTGCTCCTTTGGAGGGAGAAAATATTCTGTCCTGTCATATAATATTATACATAGGATCATATTATAATAACATGCATTCATTTCACATCTCACACATAAAGGGAAATGAACCAGTTCTTACTAAAATGTGGTGACTGTGACATTGAAACACACCTGGCTCTCTTCACATTAAAAATCGTAACACAGGGGTGCCTGGGTGGCTCAGTCGGTTAAGCGTCTGACTTCGGCTCAGGTCATGATCTTGCGGTCCGTGAGTTCGAGCCCCACGTTGGGCTCTGTGCTGACCGCTCAGAGCCTGGAGCCTGTTTCAGATTCTGTGCCTCCCTCTCTCTGACCCTCCCCCGTTCATGCTCTGTCTCTCTCTGTCTCAAAAATAAATAAATGTTAAAAAAATTTTTTTTTTTTAAAAATCGTAACGGAATCACAGTAATTAGAGGTCCATCAAGATTTAAAACATTTTTCAGTATTTCAAATACCTCAATCTCTTTGATGCTGCAGATTTGGGACACTGAAAGGTATTTCCCATACACACTTTCCTCTAATAAGCAACAGCCCACCAATGTTGATCAGGCCACTGTGATACCTTAACACTCATGCCTTCATTTAAGGTGGCGTTGGAACTTATAACCTCACACCAACCCCCCAACCCTAAGACTCCCAGCATGAAGATTTTTCAGTATATTTCTGATATTTCTTGCTAGCCTGTAATGTTGATCTCTGTGTGAAGTTAACTTTACCAGACAGAAGTATCTATTGATCAGGGTGACTGTGGATGCAGACATAGGTGCACAGAAGCATAGCGACCTCTGATGTTGGCAACAGGGACTATTCTCTTAGAGCTAGTTTCTCAAGCAATAGAATTCACACTGAGGGTGAGCTCCGCACTCAGTGCAATTTGGTCTTCAGTTGTGTCAACAAAGCATATAGAATGCAACTGAGTACAGGATGTGACATTGAGGAATGCGAGGAAATAAAAAAATCAAGAGAAAGAAAACGTCGTTCTGGTTGTCAGAGAGTTTGAGCCTCTGGTATACATTAAGAAACAGGTGTCACAAACGAGGCATCAGACTGTTCCATTTAACTCTACAGATCGAAGGAGACCATTTTTCATGTGAAAGAAGAGTAATGATTATCTACTCAACTTGCATATTTTATAGACAGGAAAGCTGAGGACCAAAGAGATGACATCTGTAGCCCAAGGGCACCCCAAATCTGGAAAACGCATCCTCTAGAACCCAGAGAAAACTCTGTATCAAGAAATCAGTCAAGTCCAGATGGATTTCAGAAATCAGGGTTGATTTCCTCTTCTGTACATGCATTCTTCAGCTATTTCCTGAAATGAGGTGTTTTCTATCAATGTAAGCATATAAAAATTAACCAGCAGCATGGTGGGCTTTTGGAAAGAGCAGAGAGGCTTGGATTTCAGGTCCTAAGACTGAATAATTCCTTCATTCACTCAATAAAGTTTGTTGAGCATCTACTATGTTGCAGGCACTGGGCAAGGGACTAGGGACCCAGCATCGAAAGACACAGACAGAAGTAATACCCTCACGCAGCTTCCATTCCAGCAGGAGACAGACAATAAACAAATGCATGAGGAAAATACACACTATGCAGGTTATGAATAGTGCTATGAAGAACACTCAAGCAGGTACCAGGACCCAGGAATTCTGGGTGTGGGGAAAGGAGTGGGAAAGGTTTTTACATGGGATAGTCTTTGAAACAGTATCATTTCAGCAATGGCACAAAGAAGGTTACAGACTAAATCATGCAGTTCCCTGCGATAAGAGTGTTCCAGGCAGAGGGAATGACAATTGCAAAGGCCCTGATGATTCAAGAGGCAGCAAGGAAACCAGTGTAACTGAAGTGGAGTGAGCAAGTGTGGGCAATAATGGCAGATGAGGCCAGAGGGATAATGGGGGTCAGGAGGCAGATTGCAGTCCCTGTACTGACTTTTGCTTTATTAGGAATGAAATGGGATTTCCCTTCAAGAGTTCTGTCTGATTTATCTGCCTGTGTGCCGGGAACTGACTCTAGGGGAGCACAGGCAGAAGCAGAGAGACCAGGGAGAAGGACATTGCATTGGTCATCGTGGCCTGGAAGAGGGCAGAAGTGACAGAGGTGATAGATTCTGGGTCTGCAGGGATTCAGTACTGGACTAAAAGAAGCATGCAAGAGAAATACAGGAGAAATAGAGTCCCAGCAAGGTGTTTAACATGAGCATCTGGGAAGATGACCTTGCCATTTACCAAAACGGAGAAGGCTGAAGAAGCGTGTATTGTGACAGGAAGACCAGGTACACTTACAAGCTGTATATCACTGGGCAAACCACTTAGCCTCTCTGAGTCTCAGCTTCCCCCTCTGTATTCAGTAATGTCTATTTCCTTTCCAGAATTGCTGTAAGAGTCAACTGGGAAACGTGCAAGATGCCATCTTTCCTGGCATAAAGCATGGGACACCAAAGGCTGTTGTAGCCTGTAGGGAGAGATTCTGGCATGGCTTCTCTGCAGACCCATATCCCCTCTCCTGACCATTCATTCTTCCTTACTCCAAATCTTTCTCTTTCTGAGCCAAGGGTAAATGAATAACTGTTGCAAAGTCTATTAGAAGTCACAAGCAACTTATAGGAACTGGTGAATGAAATCCTATTTCAGGTGAAAGTGACTGAAAAATCATATGCTACAGAGCCTGTGTCAAGCACACGGATGCAACCTCATTCTCCTTGATTTGTAATGGAGAGTGGGAGGAGGTAAGAACAATATCGTGGGGTATGCTATTCCATTTCCCTCAGGTGGAAACCACCCATGACAGAAAGTTCATTGCCTATCAAACCGGCGGGGAGGTTGTTAAAAATTGCTATGGAATTTAAAAGAAAAAAAATAGCACATAACAGGGAAAGAGGAGCACAGAAAACCCCCAATACCATATCTTTGGAAAAAACTCACTTTCAGGCACCAGCTTGTCGTTCTTATATTAACAAGAGAGGGCCTCCCTGGGGACTAGAAGAGTTCCAGAAAGGTGAGCTCACCAGGCACTGGGGTGGGCTATTTCAAACGAGTGTCTTCTCCGATGTCCTGGATACAAGAATAAGAGTCTACAAGGCAAGCCTAAATGCCAGCAAATTTCAGTTTATAAAACATAAATACTTTAATAACCATTTGTAAAATAATTAGGGGGAAATTATCACTCCTGAAAGTGAAGTCAGATCTTTCTGATAAATGGTGGCAAGAGTGTATGTGAGTGTGTGGATATGTATGTCACTAAATCATCAGTGGCTCTGGAAACTAAGATAATGACAGAAATAATCATATTCCATGCTTCAGGGTAGAAATTAATTGGCTATGGAGAGAAAAATACTTTTTTTTTTTTTTTTGCTTATATTAAGAATCACTAATCTACGTGGGCTGAAAGAAGAGATTCAAATGTTAGGAATATTCTAACAACAGAAGGCTTGCTTTCTTCTTCTAGTCCAAGTAATTAGTTTCTTCTCTGACTTTTAGTACGTCATTTGCACCGGGGAGTTGGAATGACAAAAAATATATGTGTCACCATGGTTTGCATTTTTCTCTTTTGTCACATCAGCACCCAGTCAGCTCATGGGCTGTATAAAAATAGGAAGCACACTGGACCTGGCCTGTGGGCCACAGGTGGCTGGCCCCTGATCTAAAGTACTATGACCTGGGGGGTAAATGAGTCTTCATGCAGACAGACAGTGAGGACTGCTCTCTGGCTCAGCCTGGATGTGGTTAAGTCCTGGGTAGAAAGAGCAGTGCCTCATCTCCCCCAACCTGCTATACCTGGGAAGAAATCCAGAAATGACTGTCAGCCTTGTTCTGAGCCCTATGCTATGAGATTAGAAGAACTACCCCCAAATTGCTCTATTGGAGACATCTATTGGAGAAAGTGATCAGAGGCAGACATTTTCTCTCTTCTGACTCTTTTCATTTCAATGACTATTTCTTGAATCCTGCCCTACGTACCAAAAACTTATGAGACCATCTAATTTGGAGAAAGCAGCACAGTATTGAAAAAGGTTGGATAATGTAGAGGGCAAGTGTGGTCGATTAAAGATGGCAGGCAACTGTGCTTTTACCATCCAGTAAGAGGTGGGGTCTAGTTTCTCTTCCTTAAAAACCGGGAGGGCTTTGTAACCGCTTGACCATTAGAATACGGCAGAAGTGACTCTGGTCCCAGGCTTAGGAGACCTGTAGTTTCCACTTCCTTTCTGTGGAAATTGTCACCCTTGGGAAAGCCACTTGCCATGCAAACAGTCTGAGGCTACCAAGTGTAGGTGTAGGTGTTCGAATGGGCATTCCACCTGAGCACACCTTCCAGCCATCCCCACCAAGGCACCAGGCATGTGAATGCAGTTGTCTAGAATTCTCCAGATCACCTATCTGCCAACCGAAGCCACTGACTGACCTCAGTTGCTGCTACAAGGTGCAAAACAATCTCCTAGATGGGCTCTGCAAGAATTCCTGATCCACAAAACCATAAGATAGGATACGATGAAATGTTAACTATTTTAAGCCATTAAATGTGGGGGTAGTTTGTTGCCTAGCATAGATAAGTAGAAGAGATGTGCTCCCCTTGACCCCCTACCCCCCCCCAAAAATGGTAAGACTAAAATTCAGATAACCAAAAGGTCAATGCGGACTGGACTCATTAAGGAAAGGTGTAGGAAGGAGAGAAACTGGAGGCTGGGTCAAACAGGAAAGGGAGGCTTTGTACAGGCAAATAGTTCCCAAAAGGCCTTCTCTGCCCACTGGTACCCTGACCAGCATCCAACTGGCAATGTTCCATTTGAACCACCAGGCCTGTGGCTGAACCAGGGGGCAGATTCCCCATGAAGTGGGGACAGAGACACAGGCTCAGTGCGCTCAGACCAGACATGCTTCTCTGCTGAGACTTCCTTGGCTTGCCAGATTTCTGATGACGCCTCATTTATGCAAGGATGCCAAGTCTTGTGCCACTATCCTAACCAACCATGTTTTTATTTATTTGTTTGTTTATTTTATTAAACAAAATTTTTTTAGTGTTTATTTATTTTTGATAGAGAGAGAGAGAGAGAGAGAGAGAGAGTGCAAGCAGGGTAGGGGCAGAGAGACAGAGAGAGAGGGAGACACAGAATCTGAAGCAGGCTCCAGGCTCTGAGCTGTCAGCACACAGCCCGACGCGGGGTTCGAACTCACGAACCGTGAGATCATGACCTGAGCCGAAGTCGGACGCCCAACCGACTGAGCCACCCAGGCGCCCCAGCAACCATGTTTTTAAAACACCACCGATTTTACCAACCCCAAAGTGTTTTCCAGATTAGGACATACCACACGCACTTGGCCAACCCCCAAGTCCTCATATGGAGTATTTGAAAAGTAAATTCCCATAGTCCTAGTAAGACAGATACCCCTAATCCCATTCTCACACACTGATGGCAGCATGTATGTGTTCATCATGTGGATTTACGATAAGATTCTCTAAGCCCTTCTTCCAGCTCCCTCCTGGCAGGCATCAGGGTGAGGTGCATCAAATCCATCCATGACAGTTGCCAAGAACCAGAATGTAGTGTTGAGAAGTTCTTAAAAACATGATATGTTGAAATACATCAAAGACTCTTCGAGCTGACAGATGGGACAACTGAGACATCGTGATGGTAAATGGTTGACACAAGCTGGCAGGAACACGAACAAAAGTAGAACTGATTCTGCCCTTTGCATCTCCCTGGTAGAGACCAAATGTTGCAAACTTGAAAATTCTCTTGAACTTCATGGTTCCAAGTGGTAAACTAATTTAGCTTTGGATGCTTGAATTGCTTTCACTCCTGGTAAGAGTGCTCTCTAATTTCTGTGCTCAAAGACAAAAGATTTGGAAAATCTTTTTGTGAAAACCCCAGAAGGGTTGAAGAAGAGAGTCAGGAACTAGTTTCGTGTTGACCTCATTTCACTTGGTAATAACATCTTTGGTGAGAATGCTTTCCTCTCCCCTGGATAGTAGGATGAACTTTGAAGATGTGAATCAATAAAAACTTTTAATCTCAGGTTTTGTGGCTTTCTAACTTCTTGCCCACCAGGAACCTCTCAAAGTGAAGACACTGGCACGAAGTCTGTGCTTCTTTATAGTTATCTACCCACACAGATACACTTACATACTTTAAACATTGGAAAATGCTGCTTTAAGTGCAGTAGTTAAGTCAAAATGTTTCTTAAGTTTTTTTTAACGTTTATTTTTGAGAGATAGAGGGAGAGAGAGAGAGAGAGAGAGAGAGAAGAGAGAGAGGGAGACACAGAACCTGAAGCAGGTTCCAGGCTCTGAGCTGTCAGCACAAAGCCTGATGCGGAGCTCGAACTCACTAACTGCAAGATCATGACCTGAGCTGAAGTCAGACCCTTAACTGACTGAGCCACCCAGGTGCCCCATAAATGTTTCTTAAGTTTTAAATTTCACAGATACAAGTCATAGTGAGTGAGACTCAACAAAGCATTCATGAGCACCTACCATACACAAGCCAGTATTGGTCCAGGATCCCTTATTCACAAATCTGAAATACAAAGAGCCCTGAAAACAAATCTCTTGTAACTTACTTGGTGACCATGCCTGACCTGACCTGACTGATGTAAGGCCACTATAGACTTCCTCCTTTATCCCCACCTAGTGTCAACATTCACTGTTGCCCTGCAGAAGTGTTAAGGAGCTGGGTTTCTGGCTGCCACCCCAGACCCTGCTGGGAATGTCAGTATCCAGTATACGTACAGAGTGGTCCTTCTAAAATTGGAAATATTCTCAGCCGGAGAATTTTGGATGAGGCATCAGACACCTGAACCCACAGGTGTGGGCTAACTGGGTGTGCAGAAGGGAGCAGAGAAGGGAAAGTTTGAGGAGCAGGGCAGAGATTAAGGTCATCTGTAGAGAGCCTGCGCATAGCAAAGAAGCCACAGCCAAATCTGCCGATGGTGACAAGGTCAGGCGGCCTGAAGGGTCTGCAGAGAGATACCTGCAAAGGTCAACATGGTACCAACTGGGTTTCCAAAAGACTCTAATGACCTTAAAATAGAATCTCTCCGAGTGTGATAAAGATGAACTTGAACCTTCTCTGAACCATTACTTATAAAATTATAGAAGTTACAAAGTACAAAGAAATGGTCTCATCTCAGGAACTTAGAAGGGGAAGACTGTGGCACATCTTAAAGTTCAATCTGCCCAGAGTCTTCTGTTTGAGAGTAGGTCCTTCCCCATCTGCTGGGGCTGCCAGCCCATAACTGCAAGTGTCCAGGCCGCCAGAAAGTATCCCCACCGCACACAGGGGCAATCAGAGTTGACCCTTGGGAGAGAGTGTCTCTCCTGTTAGAGTCGCAAATGCCAATCCAGAACCAGGTCACCCTGGAGCCCCAAGTCATCAATGCCACCAAGGGAGAGGACCCATCTGAAGAAGAAGCCAAACACAGCGGGAAAGGGGACAGAGAGACCTGATGATGTGAACCCCTGGATCCAGCTGTGGCTAACATATTTGACCCCCTACCATCTGCTGTGTCAGCCAAAAGATGTCCAGTTTTGCTTTGGCTTATTTGAGCTGGGTTTCAGTCACTTGTGAAAGAAATTCTGCAGGCAATTGGCTCTAAAAGTCTTCCAAATTTGGAAATTAAATATGTTTTTTTCAGAAATGTCAACTTTAAGAAAACTTTAAAATAATTTCTTCCTTCCTCCCTGTTAGGGACTGAAATACGTCTTTTCGTATTTTGAATTCATAGATTGAAGCCCTAATCCTCAATGGGACTATTTGGTGACAGGGCCTTTAGGGAGGTAATTAAGGTTAAATGAGGTCACAGGGTGGAGCCCTGATTCAGTAATGCTAGTGTCCTTACAAGAAGAGGAAGAGAGCTCAGAGCGCTCTCTCTCTCTCTCTCTCTCTCTCTCCTTGTACAGAGAAGAGGCCATGTGAGGACACAGCAAGAAGGTGGCCATGTACAAGCCAAGAAGGATACATCACCAGAAACCAACCCTTACGGCACCTTGATCTTGGACTCCCAGACTGCAGAACTGTGAGGAAATAAATGTCTATTGTTTAAGCCATCTGGTCTGTGGTCTTTGGTTATGGCCGCCTGAGCAGCCTCCCTATGACACACTCCCTGTGAAGTTTCTGAGGGAAACTTCAACAGAAGTTGGGAAACCAACAGAAGGTGTCCCACTGTGAGGCTCACCCTCAGTCCTGCTTTCTCCACCGCCAACACCCTTCAAAAGGAAACGCCCTCATGAGGATAAGCCAGAACCTAGAGCCTGCCTTCCCCAAACTGGAAATGCTAGCAGGCACAAGTGACTCTAACATAATAAAGGAAGCAAGCTAAGAGATGTGAGGTTAATTTTTTCATATTTTCTTCAAAAGTTACAGTGATTTAATAACCTCACTTGAAATCACCATGATTGAAGCTCAAAATCGAAATTATCGTTTTAAATGTATTATGTCTCATGACTCGAAACAAATCTCCAGAATAAATTCACCTTTGACACTAATTAATGAAGACAATTTGCTTTAATTCAACTGTAAGAAGCAATGTTTTCAAGTAAAGCTTAGAAGAGGATGATTTTGATTTTTTTTGGCCACAAGACTTTGGTTTTAGACAAGAAAAACCCAAACAAGCTTGTTATAAGATACAGAAGACGGTAAGAGAAGAGGCGTCCTTATTTGGAAAGGATTCATTTTAGAATCTCATCAAATGTTCTATGGGGTATTCTCATCGGTACTCTATGGGGTTGGAAACTGGCTTATTGAATGACAGGGATTTAAGGATATGGTTTGTTTTTCTCTCATCACTATGTGTGGCATAATTTGTTGACTCTCCCTTCCCCATGGCTAGACAGATTCTTAGGAAGACCTTGCAGATTTTCAATCACTTTCATTTGTAGGAACAGTCTTATTTGTGGAAATTAGGATTCATTCATTTGTAAAATTTTTTTTAAATGTTTATTTATTTTTGAGAGAGAGAGAGACAGACAGAGTGTGAGTTGGGGAGGGGCAGCGAGAGAGGAGTGAGACACAGAATCTGAAGCAGGCTCCAAGCTGTCAGTGCAGAGCCAGACGTGGGGCTTTAAACTCGCTAACTGTGACATCATGACCTGAGCTGAAGTTGGATGCTGAACCGACTGAGCCACCCAGGCGCTCCGCGATTCCTTCATTTATTAAAGGTCTAGTGATCTCATATCAAAATTTCAATCTCCACCGATTCAAAGCTTCTCTCCTTCTGCCCCATCTTGTGTGACCTGCAGTGACCTTTCCTTTTGCTCACTGCTCCTCACTATCACCCGGCTGCCCGTTGCTCCTCTAGGGTCAACCCAAGGAGAGAGACATCAGTGGAGTGGGGGCTATCTTTCTACATCAGCTTGTGCTGTTTGCAATTGTCTCTTGGCTGTCAAAGTTGGCTGTGTGAGGCAGTCACGTGCTGGAACTTTCATGGGAAACTTATATTTGTAGATTCTTCAGAGCCCCACAGGGGACTGCCCACGCCTAGTGCCCTACTATGGTTGAACAACCATTTGACCGGCCTTTTATGAGCCATCTCCCCAACCCCATTTGTGCATGTGTGCGCACACACACACACACACACACACACACACACAGTATCTCCTACATCAGCATGCACCATGCATATCACAGTCTGGGTCCACTGCCTGGGCCAACTCACCCCAAAAGTTCTACTTCTCAGGCAAGGAACTAGCAGTAACTGCTCAAACTCTCTACCTGTCCAGTGTTCTGCACTCAAGGAGAACACATATTTTTTTTTTTTTCCTGTGCCAAATGGAAGCTGAGCTCGCCACTACTGACACCTGTCTCCTTGCCTCATTTTCATGGGCTGCTTTAGCAACCTCCCCAGCTACCAAATTCTCTATGTGGGAAGCAGGCACCTGTCTCTATATTTACAACCCCCCGCCCCCTTGTCTTCACTGTGCTCCACTCTGCCCAGCTGGAGGCAGCTCAGCAGGTATCTCCCTGGGGAGTGGAATTGTTGCCTCCGGAGCCATGACCCCAGTCTCCAGACTAGAGAATCTCCCCCTTAGTATGCCACTCCTCTCTCCATGGCAGTGGGAGGGAAATGCCCTGCCCTCTTTACAAAGCCCACAGCTCCTTACAGAGATGGGTGTCTATAATCTCTGTGTGAGTCACTGGTCCTCTCTAATGCAGGCTAGAGCTGTGATAGGACTGGTAGCCACTGGACTGGTTTTGACATCTTTTATGAAACACTTCACAGCCATGTCTAGCACCCCATTTTAGAACATTAGACAATTATCACTCGTTTTCAACTTTGGAGGACGAATTCCTTCTGATAATTAAAACTATCCCATTCAACATCCTCATTTCAAACTACGTTGCTGGAAAATTAGCTACTCGGTGTTGAAAACACATTACCAAACTCAACGAGCCAGAAGTGCACCTTGACTAAAACACCAGGCTTACAGGGATTTTTATCCAACAGGAATGACCTGTTCTCTAACGGGAATGACCCTGTAAGAGAGCACAAGAGGGGCTCCTGGGTGGCTCAGTTGGTTAGGCGTCAGACTTTGGCTCAGGTCATGATCTCGCGGTCTGTGAGTTCGAGCCCCACGTCAGGCTCTGTGCTGACAGCTCAGAGCCTTGAGCCGCTTCAGATTCTGTGTCTCCCTTTCTCTCTGACCCTCCCCCGTTCATGCACTGTCTCTCTCTGTCTCAAAAACAAATAAACGTCAAAAAAAATTAAAAAAATTAAAAGAGCACAATAATCCTACTTTGTACATGTAAAGGCCTACATAAAACATGCCTTTGCTGTAATACTGTTTTCTGATTAAAATATACAGCTATGTAAATATTTAAGTGAAATATTCTTTTTTTTTTAAGTTTATTTATTTTAAGAAAGGGTACACGAGCAGGGGATGGGCAGAGAGAGAGAATCCAAAGCAGGCTCTATGCTGTCGTCATGAGCTCGATCTCACAAACTGTGAGATCATGACCTGAGCCAAAATCAAGAGTCATACACTTTACTGACTGAGCCACCCAGGCACCCCTTAAGTGAGGTATTCTTAAATTTTTATTTGACTTAAAAACAAATGGGACAGACACCCTGGGTAAGCTACTTGCTAGAAGCAGAGTACTTCGGGAAATTTACCTCTTTCTTGAAGTTGTTTTAATTAGCTATTTCAAATTCTTGTCCATTACGTTTTTTTTTCTTTAACCATCAGTGACCTGATTTCAGAGGATTAACAATGAAAATATTCTACACTTCTGTTGTATTACAATGTTGCATAACATGCCGTCATTTCCAGATATATTTTCTTAATCAATCCTCTCAGGGATAAGATAATTGCTAAGCCTACAACAGGGATGTTATAAAATGAGTCCCGAAATCAGATGCCTAAGTTACCAAGCAGGTAATGTAAAGTAGGGAGCAACAGTAGGGAATAGTGGGGACTGTGGTAAACTTGAAATCACACGCTACAGGGGCACCTGAGTGGCTCCATTGGTTAAGCGTCCAACTTTGACTCAAGTCATGATCTCCTAGTTTGTGAGTTCGAGCCCCGCGTCGGGCTCTGTGCTGACAGCTCAGAGCCTGGAGCCTGCCTCGGATTCTGTGTCTCCCTCTCTCTCTACCCCTCCCCTGCTCATACTCTGTCTCTTTCTCTGTCTCTCTCTCAAAAATAAGTAAATGTTAAAAAAAAATTAAAAAAGAGAAAGAAATCACATGCTACATGAAATGGAGTACTGCTATTCAGGGCCAACTAACTTGGACATGTAGTTCCAAAGTTATCTGATTGTCTGGTTTTTTTTTTTTAAGAAAATGTAAAATTTCATTTACAGTGAAATCTACTAACATTTTATTGAATCGAATTGATTTTGAATCAAATTGGTACTGAATCAAAAACATTTTTTAAAGTTTATTTATTTTGAGAGAGAGAGTGAGCAGGGGAGGGGCAGCAGGGGAGGGGGAGAGAATCCCAAGCAGGCTCCACACTGTCAGCGTAGAGCCCAACGCAGGGCTTGATCTAACAAGCTGTGAGATCATGACCTGAGCTGAAATCAAGAGCCAGACGCTGAAATCAAGAGTTGGACGCTTAACCGACTGAGCCCCCCAGGCATCCCCTGAATCAAAATGTTTAAACATCAAGCCAAAACAAAACAAAACCCCCACAAATGCTGCCCTCTGTAGGCTGCTAGTTTGTGACCTCATCTGTTCCGGCTCCATGTCAAAGGCTCTACTGACTATTCCAAACAATACAACCACCTAGCAGAGGTCTCAAACTCAGGTGTAATCCAGGCATAGGGAGTGTAGGAGCTGGAGGAGGCCTCGCCCAAAGCCACTGCATTGTGAAGGGGAACGGTTCCCTAGAGCACAGCGTGGTCACAAGACAATGGTGCCCCCTGAAGCGGTTCAGTGTATGCAGCAAGCCCCTTCTGAAGGCGTTAAAATGCCCTGTGTAACAACTACGACAAATTAATGGCCAGACCTCATTTGAGAACCAAGCTATAGAATCAGGCCAAACATAGCATGTGGGCACATCGTATCAGGGCAACCCAAATGAGCCTTGTGAAAATAAAGCGGGATGTCCTCAAAACGCCCTCGCTGTCTCTAAAACTGGGGCCATGGGGCAGCTTTAGGGTGAATGAACACAAAGAAGTCCTTTGCACTTTTCTGTAACCAAATCCCCAGAGAGTGTTCCAAAATGAATCAGCTGTGTACAGAACTCTGTTCTTTGCCTAGAATTGAATTACAGTGTGGTTCCACTGTATTTGGATTAAATTATAACTGTATAAGAGCACAGGATGTTCCCAGTCTTAAGGTATTAGTTGTTCAAATTCAGTATTGTTCTTACTCTTTGTTTCTTTCCTCGTAAACAATGCTCGAGCTGTGTTTTTCAAACCTTTGAAGCAGTAAACCTCTTTTTTCCAAATACTGCGTGCCCCTCCAGTACTTTGTGGCTGGGTGATTACTGGGAACGGGGCTTGGGGGCTGGCCCCGGGTGGGCTGTCCTTCTTGGACCAGAGCTGTTGTAAAGACAGCCTGACCCCTCCACTCTCTCCTCCAGGGTGGCCAACCCTCAGGGCTACTCACCTATTGTCTCATTAATGAGTCTGCCTCAATGAGATCCAGATGCTTAGCGGGACCTCTAAAGTAATTTAGAAGAATCCTAGGGTTCCACAGAACACAGTTCAAAAACTACTCCTTTCAGGACATGTTGTCGGTCTAATAACTACCTGGGTGAAAATCCATGAGGGGCATTACAGCGTCACTGAACAAATAAAAAATATAGTGCCAGCTAATTCTGGTTTCCATGGCGACTTTTTTTTAAGTTTATTTATTTTGAGAGAAAGACAGAGAGCGAGAGCGAGAGCGAGAGCGAGAGAGATAATCCCAAGCAGGCACACAGCCCATCATGGGGCTTGATCCCATGAACCGTAAGATCATGACTTGAGCCAAAACCAGGAGTCAGACGCTCAACCGACCAAGCCAGCCAGGCATCCCTCCACGGCAACTTCTAACATCACTGGCAAAATTCCCACTGAAGTAGAAAACATCATCATGTGAACATTTTCAAGATGTAGTTCTCTTGCTGGTGTCAGTTCATCTCTGTGACACCTCTTGGGGGTACACGCTTATGTTATGGAGTACTGTTACAGACCTTGCCCCAAGCCCAAGACCAATAAGTTGACAGCTGCCTGTAATTCTTGGTGCTGTTCAAATGAAATTCTAAAACGGAATAAAGCATAGCATGATACTATTTACGAAAATGAAGTGGTGTACTATTTAAATCAGAAAACATTTAATATTTGTCAAAAGATGTTGTATATTTCCAAAATCACAAAAGAAATTGCAAAGAAAAGCTACCAAAATAAAAAAGGAGAAACATTTTACTGACATAAGAACCAGGAAAAAATATGCATGTTTGAATCAGATTTGCCTTGTAAATTATTAGCTATTTCTATCCCTAGTAAATGTGTGCAACTAATTCTATTTAATAAGGAAGGGTAGAGAATGTGAATTGGGAATAAAAGTTATACAAATAAGGAAAAATTCTCTTTTATATATAGTATATATGATAGTTATTTCAAACATAAAGAAAGGACTATGGAAATTTTAGAACAGAAAATCAGCTTCTTTGAAGGCTTCACTAAAAAATATCAGCTGAATAAAGAATGTGAGTACCCCCTTCTTCTACCGGCCTAAGATGTCCATGTGTCTCTGTCCATCTCTGGGAACCAATGAGGAAATAAATTCAGAACCTCTATCTAGGGGCACCTGGGTGGCTCAGTCAGCTAAGCGTCTGACTCTCAGTTTCGGCTCACATTATGATCGCACAGTTGTGAGACTGAGCCCCGTGGCAGGCTCCACCCTGGGTGTAGAGCCTGCTTGGGATTCTCTCTCTCTCCCTCTCTCTCTCTGTCCCTCCCCTGCTCATGTGTGCACACGCTCTCTCGAAAAAAAAAAATAATAAATAAAACTCTTGGGGCACATGGGTGGCTCAGTTGGTTAAGCATCCAACTTTGGCTCAGGTCATGATCTCACAGTTCGTGGGTTTGAGCCCCAAGTCGGGCTCTGTGCTGACAGCAGCTCTGAGCCTGGAGCCTGCTTCAGATTCTGTGTTTCCCTTTCTCTCTGCCCCTTCCCTGCTCTCTCTCTCTCTCTCTCTCTTTCAAAAATAAATAAGCACTAAAAAAGCAAAAAAAAAAAAAAAAAAAAATTAAAACTCTCACCTAAAAGAAAAGAAAGAAACTCCTTCTAAACAAACACAGATCTCAGTCAAATACCCACTAATTACACTCTTACTAGATGTAACAAAACAGTATGGAGTGACTGTGGCAGGTAGCAGGACCCCAGAATTATGGTGTCTCTTCTACTTGTATTATAGTGTGTGTGTGTGTGTGTGTGTGTGTGCGCGCACGCGCATGTGTGTGTGCTCTGTCTTGACCCAGTTTTGAGGCCCAGGCTAATGACCAGTCAGTTCCCATTCTTGAGTCTCCAGGTAAGTCCACACCCCCAACCACCTCCGCTATGGGGCTCTTACATCATGGGCCACTGTGCCTCCGCCCTAATCACCCTGGGCCAAGTACCAGACGTCAGAATAGCCCCTTTGCCCCAGAGTCTGCTGAAATTATTGAAATTCGTGAATCCTACACCTGTTTGCTCTGCGTTATCTTTCTCTTCCTGTGGAAACCACAATAAACAGGCTTGCCCACTCTTCCCTACCCCACTCTGCTTGGTGATCAACCCTGGAGCTTCCCCCGAGTGGCTCTATGTGATATGCTCTGTTCTCCCTAGGGAGCTGTAACAAAACTGTAAATCTCCAGTTTCTCTCTCTTGATCTGCATCTGGCCTCACTATACCCCACCCAAGGTAATATGATTAAAACACTAATCTATTACCTTTCACTAAAAGCAAAAACTCTTAAGACTAACCGTAGGTGATGCTGTGGGGAATGTCCGAAAAGTGTGAGCCATGGTCACGGTGCCCACAAGCCCAGACCCACTGTGAGTGATTGGTGCACAGGGACTGGGTGTTCTCTGGGCAACAAAGGGATTTTACCTTTCACTCTGTTCCTCCACCCAGGACTTGTAGTTTGAGACACACAGAGATTGCTGCTTCTCTCTGATTTCTTCTCCCGTGGGCATAACGAAGGGAAGCAAAGAGCCCCTGGTGAAATGGGAATTTTCCAGAAATAACAGTGGAGATCACAGAGTAGGTGCAAAGGGGTTTCTGGCAAGCTCAAACTGGATAACAATTTAAGGCTGCTGGTTGACATGTTACACAGAGAAGCAATTAACCGGACCTGGGAGAAGGACAGGGCCTGTGGAAAGGACAGCTCTCCTGTATGTACCACAAGAAGCAGACAGGACTCTACACGAAAAGGGATAGCACAAAAGAAGCCACAGGTCTGAGCAGACCATCACACGATTAGCCTAGACTGGATGGTGTTGAAGAACTATGCTTCTGGGTATGTAATGTGATGACTTTCGTGAACTCGTGTTTTTGTCACCAACCAGGAGTTTGATAATTAACCTTTACACACCAGAGAAAAAGTATGACAGTCTCTAATTTGTGCTTTTCTAAAGACTGGCCTTGTGAATCAAACTGCTAACAGATTTTATCTATCGCAAACTGGACTTAAAAATTTCCTCAGATGAGTCTATACTTAAGAGCTCATTCGAGTAATGGGACTCTTTGTAAAATATTTGTGGTTGTTTGGTTCAATAGAACAATCCTCCCCCTACACTCAAAACCTCATTTAAGTACATTCTATCGTTATGATCAACAAGTCAAACGCTATAAAGAAGTCAATCATGTGGAATGCCACATAGGAGCCACTGGAATGGCAGTGAGCGGGAGTCCTCGAAAACATAATGCTAGATAGACCTGTATCTGTAAATATAGGCTAGGTGCTGCTCTGGCAACAAATGCCCCCCAAATTTTGACGTGGGTTAAAACAATGAGGTTTGCTTCTAAGAGTCATTCTACATACCTCTCATGGGTTGGCTGGCACTCAGCTTTCTAATATTCTTTCTCAAGACTCAGGCTGACAGAGAAGATGCTACGGGCACTCGTCCTTAAAATGGCTTCCATTCTACTAGCCAAAACAGGTGTCACATCCAACTTCACGGACCACATCCAACCTCAAAGAGGGAGGGAAATAAAATCCTACTGCAGGGGCTGTGGCAACCTACAGCCACCCGTGTTTGTAAACAAAGGGTTTAAAAAAAATTTTTTTAATGTTTATTTACTTTTGAGACAGAGACAGAGAGAGACAGAGAGAGAGAGAGAGAGAGAGATGGAGAGTGAGTGGGGGAGGGGCAGAAAGAGAGGGAGACACAGAATCCGAAGCAGGCTCCAGGCTTGAACTGATAGCACAGAGCCCGACACGGGGCTCGAACCCACAAACCACAACATCATGACCTTGAGCCGCAGTCGGACGCTCAACTGACTGAGTCACCCAGGCGCCCCGTAAATAAAGTTTTGTTATAACACAGCCACACCCGTTTGGTTACTTACGTCTGTGGCTACGTTTGCCACAGGGTTAAGTTGTTATGACAGAAACTGTATGCGGTCCACAGCCTGAAATGGCTGCTATCTGGTCCTTTAAGAGCAAAATTGTGGCCCTCTTGCCCACTGTAGTAATTAGCTCTCACTAGGTTATGCTGCAGTAACCAACATCCTATTACACGGTTTACCAAAACAAAGATTTCTCTCTCATTCACATTACATGTCAGTGTGGGCAGGCTGTGACTCTGATTCGGGTCTTCTTTACAGGCTGGTATAGTATTCCCTATTACAATATGCCATTTGCATGACAGAGGTAAAATAATATAGCTTAATCCCACAATGGCTCTTTAAAAAAAATTTTTTTTAATGTTTATTTTTGAGAGAGAAATACAGCGTGAGTCAGGGAGGTGCAGAGAGAAGAGAGAGATACAGAATCTGAAGCAGGCTCTAGGCTGTCAGCACAGAGCCCCATGCGGGGCTCAAACGCACGAACTGTGAGATCATGACCTGCACCGAAGTTAGATGCTTAACCGACTGAGCCACCCAGGTGCCCCACCACAATGGCTCTTAAAGCTTAAGCGTAGATGTGCATAGTTATATCAGCTTGGCTCACATTTTATTGGCCAGAGAAAGTAATACAGCCCAGCTGGACACCACTGGATATAGAAGTGTACTTCCCACCACAAGGAGGCGCTGTCAGTTACCTGCCTACTACAGGCACAGGTAATACTCTTACAAAGAAGGAACAGTGATCAGGAACAATAACACAATTAACCATCCCTACATGTGAGAGTTTGGGGAAAAAGCAGCAATGGCTGGCACAAGACATTAAGAAGTCACTGTGCTAAAGTCAAGTCAAGTGCTGTGAAAAAACCCAGGACCAAGAGTTAATAAGCAGTGGATCTAGGATAAATCATTATCTTGCTGTGAACGTCAGAGTTCTCTTCTATAAAAAGAGGCGATGGGGGCATTGGTGGTTTCAACCTTTTTGTGTCAGTGTATTTTAAGGATCACCTGCCTCCCCCCACCGTGACTATTGCTCTACTTTGTGTAACTACAAACTAAGAAAATGAATTTGGAGGTGCCTAGGTGGCTCAGTCAGGTAAGTGTCTGACTCTCAGTTTCAGTTCAGGTCATGATCTTATGGTTTGTGAGTTCAAGCCCTGCACTGGGCTCTGCACGGACAGTGTGGAGCCTGCCTAGGATTCTGTCTCCCTCTCCTTCTGCCTCTCACCTGCTTTCTCTCTCTCTCTCTCTCTCTCTCTCTCTCTCTCTCTCTCTCTCAAGTAAATATATAAACATTAAAAGAAAAGACAATGAGTTTAGCTAAAACCGTTATAGTCATTCACAAACCAGTGCTTACTATATCTAAAGGTAACGTTGAAGCAATTGTGAATGACAGTGCTTCTCTCCTGGGATGGCAAATTACCACTTGAGCCGATTTGTACAGGCTAACAGGGAGATGAGAGCAGACATGCTGGCTTTATTCTAGAATTACAAACACCCAGATTTATCCCACAGATAGATGCAATGGGATTGGCACTCAAATCACTAGATGACAATTATCTGTTAATTTGTGGGTCTCTGTGGCTTGGGGCTATCTTGTTCAGTACATAGTTGATATTCATTGAATATTTTTGAACTAATTGATGAAAAGAATAATGTGTTCCATATGCATTCTAGTAATTTTTAACACAGGTAAATTCATCCTGTAGTGTAAAAACTAGTCTGACACGTTCCTTCTCATTTAATTCAGGGTATTCATTCCAGTGACATTGCTTATCCAGGGAGTAAACTACATTTGAGTAATTGAACAAAATTCTCTCTACCTTCAACAAGTTTCTCATTGGGGCTTACAATCAGCCTATAAGGTTATAAATTATAGGCTTTGTGTTATAATTTGTGTATAAATATAAGTGTACAAATATTTGTGTACAAATATAATGTTTGTGTATAAATATAATTTGTGTATAAATTTAAGGTTCTGTGTCAAAGAGGACTTCAGTTCAAATTTCTGGGCAGGTCCTAGCCCTGAATAAAGGCTAAATGAATAAAGGATTGAATCCATACACAAAAACTATGATCTTTGTTTGGTTATCTGCTCACATATTTGGCTATGTCATCAGTTGCTAATCCTTATTATGCATCAGAATCACCTTTCTCCTACAAGATTCTGATTCAATTGCCCAGATATAAGCATTTTGTTTTACAAACTAATAGGTGATTCTAAGTGTGTCCAAGGTCAAAACCCACTAGCCTATTTCAATAACTATTATTTCACCAAGATTTAATGAGTTTCATTTTGAGTGCCAGAATATTTCCTCCTAACTTCTTAGATCCTGGGAATTTCCTTTATTATCATAGTCATACCACACCAGTTAGACTGTTTTTCTTTAGAGAATCTTACTAATGTTTTCATATTGGTAATCCCCCAATTTCATCCCCCAATTTACAAAGTCCACTTCCTCGTAAATTCAAGGCAGGGGGTTCCAGGAGAATATCCGCAATGAGAACTTGTGGGAAAGGTTGCAAGGATGATGAAACAGAAGGCAACTATTTTTTGATAGTTGCTTCCCCTTTCACTTGACTTAATGGGTTAGCCCACCCCTCTCTGCTCCATACATCCAAAAGGCCATCAAAAACACAATTGCAAACTGATCCTTCATTCCATTCATGTTGCAAAGTGAATATAAATGTCAGACAGATCATCCCCTCATTGGGTTTCATTAGGAGCTAAGTTTTATAGGGATAAAATTCCTGAGTTAGAGCTGAAAACCTGGCTTCAGAGAGAAAGCAAGAGAGAGTTGATCAGCATGGCAGGGAGAAGGTGGAAGAAGGTCCTAGCAAGTTCAGGAAGGCACAGTTGAGCACAGTTGCCTTAAGACATCGATTCTCAAACTTTTTGGTCCTCAGGCTTATTGAGGACCCCAAAGAGCTTTTGTTTGTGTGGGTTATATCCAGTGCTACTTGCTAGATTCAAAATTAAAACCAAGGAATTAAAAGTATATTTATTCACTTATTAAAAGTTAACAACAAACCATTGCATGTTAACAAATAGAATACTTCCATGAATAAGAACTGTTTCCCCCCCAAAAGTTTAGTGAAAAGGGTGGCACTGTTTTACATTCTTTGCAAATCTCTTTACTTCCTACCTTAATGCACCACAATTGGCTTTTCATATGTGCTTCCACACTGAATCTAATGAGCTATCACTTGTCAGGTGGCATCTGGAAAACTCCAGAATGCACGTGTGAGAGGGAAATGAAAGAGGCATGTGATGTCCAGGTGATGTTATGGAAATCATTTGACCTCATGGAACCCCTGAAAAGATCTCTGGGACTCCTGGAGATCCCTGGATCATACTTTGAAAACTGCTGGTCAAAAATAGGGGATGCAAATAAAGATGACCTATCTGAGAGTCTGCAGGCATCTTTTCAATTCATCTTTTCCTCTTCAGTGCTATAAAAGTACCTCTTTGGGGGGGAATAAAGCCAGAAATTAACTCTCGCTATTGATTCCCCTTCTTTCCCTGCACGTGCCTTTAGGATGAATGTCTGCAGCAAGCTCTGTTGCCTTGAAGATAAGCAGCTGCATTTGGTCATCCAAATCAAAGTTTCAGAAAAAGATGACAGACAGTGATCACATAAAGTTGTGAGAGCTCTTACAATGGCGTTCTCAAGGGTAGAGGAGTTGCTCTGGAAGGATACGTTGGTGCTATGGAGCACCTATCTCTGTCAATCAGATACTTCTAGTTAGTGTGCTTGGGGGACGCGGAAGAGTCGACTTGAGGCATAATCCAGGCTTTCAGGCAGCTCAGATTCCATTTCAGGAAAGAACGTATTAGAAAAAAATCTAAGCTGGCATACAGCTACATGCTGCATCTTGTGGGATGCTATAATGTGTTAGAGAAATTCAGAGAAGGAAGCAAGGAGGTGGACTAATCAGGGCAAGTCTTCACAGAAGTACAGTTCTTCTAGGTGTTTACAGAAGCACGGGAATGCGGAAGGAAAGAGTGGGGAGAACATGGGACAGTAGGGATCACAGAGTGATCACAGAGTGGGTCATTAAAGACCTCCGTCCTCTACACTACAAAATTATCTTCAGAAATGATCTTAAAATAAAACAAATAATAACAAAGGCCAGAAAACAAATGAAAACATAAAAAAATGATCTTTTATTAAATTTTGTGTATATAGAATTAGGCCGGTTATTAATTACTATAATATAAAAAAGGGGAAAAGTAATGGATTAATAATTTTTAATTATAAGAAAGTATTTTTTTAAAGGCACATAAAAGAAACACTTTCAAAGGAGTAAACTCCACAAGGTTCAGAGAAAGATTTATACATAGAACTGCAGTTAAGCAAGCCTTGCTTTTTTATCCTTACAATTCTTGTGTTGTCATTGTTTATTTTGAATCTACTTTTAAACACAGGAATATGTAATATCTCAGAGCCTAGAGACACAAACTGTGCTGGAAACAACCTCAAATAATTCCAGTCCTTATGAACTTATACTTTGTATTAGTCAGGGTTCTCCGGAGAAACAGAGCCAACTGGGAGACATGATATATGGGAGACATATATATGGATGGATGGATAGATGGACGGACATATAGATGATAGATAGATAGATAGATAGACAGATAGATAATGAAATTACAGAGGCTAAGAAGTCCACCTACAATCTGGAGGCCCAGAAAAACCAGAAATATTAATTCATTCCAAGTCTGAAAGCCTGAGAAACAGGGGAGCCAAGGATGTAAACCCCAGTCTGAAGGCAGGAGATGAAATGAGATGTCCCAGGTCGCTCCGCAAGGCAGAAAACAAGGGTGAATTCCTTCTTCCTCTGACTTTTGTTCTATGCAGGCTCTCACTGGACTGGATGATGCCCACCCACATTTTGGAAGGGCAAACTAACTGCTTTACTGAGTTTACCAATTCAAATGCTAATGTCATCTGGACACACACACAAACCCAGAAATAGTGTTTAAACGGGGCACCCCATGGCCGGTCAAGTTGACTCCTGAAATTCACCATCACTCAGTGTAACTGAGTCCACGTGTGTAGGAAGTCAAAATGTATATCTGAGAGTTCTCTAAATTAACTTCCAAAGAGAATACAATATTTCTTAAAGGGCAAGTCATAAAGGTGCCACTTTATTATTTGTTTCTTTTTCTTTTTTTTAAGTTTTCATTTAAATCCCAGTTAGTTGGGGTGCCTGGGTGGCTCAGTCGGTTGGGTGTCCGACTTCGGCTTAGGTCATGATCTTGCTGTCCGTGAGTTCGAGCCCCGCGTCAGGCTCTGTGCTGACAGCTCAGAGCCTGGAGCCTGTTTCAGATTCTGTGTCTCCCTCTCTCTGACCCTCCCCCGTTCATGCTCTGTCTCTCTCTGTCTCAAAAATAAATAAACGTTAAAAAAAAAAATTAAAAAAAAATCAAAAATAAACGTTAAAAATAAAAAAAAAAATTAAAAAAAATCCCAGTTAGTTAACATACAGTGATACTTTATTATTATTTTTGTTATTATTATTATTATTATTATTATTAATACTAAACAATCATTGTACCAGTTGTCTAGAACTCAGACCAACAAAAGAATTTTCTGGAGAGGAGTACTGTGTCACTGACATACTTTAGAATTGCCAGAACCTAGTAATACTAAAAAGCAGATCAACTTTTAGTCAGTTTTATTATTGGTTTAGCATTTTCCACAGGCAACTTACCCATTACAGCCTGCCCCTGGGGCTGATGGCTCTCACGGCCTCACCTTGGTTCACCTTGGACATGGCAGGGGGATTATGAGTGTGGGGTGCAGGGATGGTGGGAGCTTGATTTAGGCCCCATACTAGCTCTCCCTCCATCTGAAAGAGGACTTCATCTACCTCCATTTTGACCTCACTCTGTACTTTCATACTGATTAACTTCTTCCTTCTGGCTTGTCTCCTTAACTCTGGCAAAAGACCCGGTGCAAGGCATCCTGGGATGGAAATCAGAACTATTGTCTCCAGCAATAAGGGCTGCCCTGAGCCACCGAGACCTTGTATAACTGACCCTGAGACAATGATGACCCGACCTTTGCTGCCCATCTGCACATACCCGTCACCCTTTGTCCCACACTTTCCTTACATAAACCTGGAAGTATTTTCGGCACTTTGGCACAATCTTTGAGATGCTAGTCTGCTGTCTTCCTGGTGTTGGACCCACTGAAATAAATTCCTTTCTTGTTTCACCTCTGCTCATCCCTCTTCTTTTGGACTTTGTCAGCGGCTGCTGAACCAGACCTGGTGTATTCGGGGCCTTGGAGCCAGGCACCCTTGGGCCCAGGTTAGACACCTTTTTTCCCCCTTCAGTTACTCTGTGACTCTAATTGGTTTCCTGGTGTGAAGGAGGGAGCCAGCAGCTGGTGGAGGGAGTCTGACTGTTCCTGGAGCAACTTCCCCGTGGGGCTCCAAGGGATGACACTATGAGATCATGTACAGCCAGTCCGCTTCTCCTTGAGAGGCAGGGATAGGTGGAGGCACAGGCTAGGGAATGGACAGGATCATAAAGCAGTGGGAGCTATTATCCCCCTGGTAGCAGTTTTCTCGGTGAAGTAAAAGTGCGGGTTGTTCGCTTAGACAGAGGTAGGTAGGCTTGACACTTGAGGAAAGTAATGAAAGTCTGAAGCAGAAAACCTCCAAAATTAAAAACAAAAATTTAGACAAGTAATAAACAAAAGCACGGAGTGGGGACTGGGAATTCTCCTGGAGGTCCTACTGATGGATGACCTTCCCTGCTCGGTGTTTCTAGCTCTGTTGTGCTCCCTGCGCTACCGCGATGAAGTCATTCGTGTCTCTTAGAGACCACGCAGGGTCTTTGGAGTCTCAGGTTGGCTCCATGTGTGGAGCTGCTCCCAGGGTAGACTACAGGGATTTTTCCAACTTGCTAAATATATCTGCTATTTCTATCTTCTATATATAATTAGAGTCACTGATTCAGGCCAACAAAAATATTGAGGAATAAGATTCAAAGTAAAGCTCTAACAAACCTTTGGAGAGCAACATTTCTGGTCCCTGAGCTCCAAGGCTGTTATTTCTCTAACAGAGTGAATTGCATTCCCTTTATAGCTTCCTCATAGCTCTGGAAACTTAAAAGTCGCTTTGTCCCAGACTGAAGAGCTGAATCAGTCACACCAGATGCCAGGGTTATGAAAGTAGAGGGGAAAAAACCGTACATTTCCCAAAGGAAATGTTTAAACGCCCCCCTCCCCAAATAAAATAAAAGGAAGCAAGGTGGTTCACTGCAAACAGCACATTTAACTTTGATATTAAATCTAAAGGAAGGGGAAGGGGTTTATCTGTTCTCCAACTCACTCAGGTGATTTCCGCAGGAAGGATTTGCCAAAGGATCTGGGAA